>NC_053424.1:86623815-86784817 GCF_007990345.1 Gossypium hirsutum | reverse complement strand
AGATGGCTAAGTATGATCATATGGGCTATGTATGCAAGCCTAGTTGGTCATGAAACCCCAAATTAGGTAAGGTTACTTTGAAAACAGAAGCTGATAGCAGCAGTGGTGTGGATTGGAAAAATCACAAGAATTCGTAGGAGTGGAATTAAATAGTGAATAAATTATGTAATCGAACCTTGATGAATCTACTTTCATATGGAAGTAACGAAACAATCATAGGAACAGTACAGTAAGAGATATTCGGGTTCTTGTGGAACAGGGCCAGAACAGTTTCTGGATTCCCTGTTCCGCCTTTGGAAATTCACTATAAATTGACCAGAGATAATTAGGGGTCATACCATATATGTATGGATTCCTCTCTGAGTCTAGTTTTCATAGAAACAAATGGCATTAGTATTGAAGCTCTGTGCAGAGAGATATCACAGTAGTAATGGGAAAGGGTCAGTGTAGTCGACCCCTGTAACATGGGAGACTTTGACTAATAAACTGTACTAATTGGCCCGACAAAAATTCTAGAAAAAATACATAGGTGGGGACATGAGTCTAGTTTCAGGGAAAAATCACAAAACTGAATTTCGAGTTGTGAAACTCAAGATATGATTTTGAAGCGACTAGTACTCAGACTGGGCAGTGTCTGGAAAATTTTTTTTTAAAGTTTGTTAACATCTCGTGTCCGACTCCGGTGTCGGTCTCGGGTTCGGGTGTTACAACGAAAGGTATGGTTGTATTCTATAATACGAGTGGTACAGGTATGTATACTAAGCTTATGATTATTGAGACTTTGAAATGTTGAGACATCGGTGAACTAAGATGTATGAATTATGATTATGAAGTTTGTTACAATATCATGTTAACTTATATTGTACATTTGAACATGGAATTCATGAAATGGTGAGTTCATGATTAGTTGAAAGTGAACTTATGATAGTTATCATTATATTGCACTAAAGCGGTGTTGGACGGCAGCAGTTGTGTGACTTTAAAAATCCACCAAAATTGTGGAAATTGAGTTAGAGGTTGAATAAAACATGAAATTAAAACTTAATGAGTCTAGTTTCACATAGAATAAATTTTGAAAGCAAACGAGTTTCATATTATGAAATATTTAAATTGTTGCGAGACAGAGTCAGTATGATTTCGAAATCCCTTATTCTAATTTGAGAAAATCATTGAAAATTGTAAAAATATATTTATGGTTTATAATTTATATGCTTAGAATCCTTAATGAGTATATTTTAAATAAAAAATATAGTAACATCATCCGAGCTCCGTATTATGAGATAATTAATTTTTAGTGAAGAGGGATCAGAACTATCAGACAGCAAAAAAGGGGTAACTTTAAGGAATAAACTGTACTTATTGGCTAGACCAAAAATTCTAAAAATTTTGTGGTAAGAATATATGTGAGTCTAGTTTTAAGGAAAATTGGCGGATCTTAATTTGGAGTTTTTTAGCTCTAGATATAAATAATTTAGTAACTATGACTCGAGAAAACAGCTTGACTGGAACATAAGTAAAAGTGCAAATAGGGTTGTATTACTTTGAGAAGCAAGTTGATAAATTGCTTATTATTTTCGTATGGTCTTACTAAGATATAAAGCTTACCCTCTCCTTTCCATTTCTTTTGTGTTGTCAGGTTAGCTCTAGGTTGGAGATCGTCGAAGGCAGCATCACACTGTCAAGCTATCACCTTTGGAGCATTGATACATATGTTAGCATTTTCAAGTGAGTGGCATGTATAGAGGCTCAGTTTTATGATATGAGTTATTGTGGTTAGCCAAATGTATTGGCCCATATTGAGTTATTTGTATATGGCCATGAAGTGTGACTCATATTGATTATTGTTTGTGAACTTATCTCTTTATGCTATGTTCTAATGCTTGTGATGTGATTATGCTTGTTGGCCATATATGGTTGGTGTTATGAATTATGTACATGATGAATGCTTTATGACCAATCGAAATAGTCATGGCCATGAATTAAATGAGTAATATGGAAATAAGATTACGATTATGAAAACTTGGTAAAAGTGGTCATTAAATGACAAGGCTAATGAATAGGTATTGTTGTGTCTTGACCTAATATTATGTGAGTGTGTGAAATGTGTGAACGATAACATGTTAATGTTATGAATGTGTCTTAATATGGGATGCTAAATCATTAAAATGAAGTCATGATATGTGTCCTTGGTGGGTATAAAGATGTGAAGGATTAAGGGTAACATAAAGGCTTGGAAAATAGCCTAAGTGTTGGTCATACGGGCTGAGACACGGCCGTGTGTCTCAACTGTTGGGGGACACGGCCTTAGCATACGGGCATGTGGCTTGACCGTGTGGTTTAATTTAGTCGCTGACATCATAGTCAGAGAGTACACGGCCAGAGGACATGGGCATGTCGAAGGCAACACGGGCATGTGACTTTGTGTCATGGGAAAATTTTCTAAGTTTTCCTGAAACTTCTCAAAGTTTTCGGTTTAGTCCCAAATCAATCCCGATGTATGTTTTGGGCTTCATAGACCCAAATAAGAGATGATATGCATGTGTTTGAGAAGCTTTGAATCAAAAGAAATTTTATGGCCTGGTTTTTTTGCAAGTATGTGTATGTTTAAGTCTGGAAATGTCTTGTACCTTGTCCTAGCGTCAGACACGGGTAAGAGGTGTTATAAAGTTACAGAATAAGTAGTTTATAATTTGAAAATATGAAGTTTCGTATGGGAATATTTTTCAAGTATTAAATTTTGTAATTGCCAACAATACATGGGAAATAATAAAATGGTATAATTGGTTTATATGAGATGTGTAGTAATTAGTTGTTAAAAATTGACCAATTTGAATGCTTCAGGAAAATCATTGGTTCCTGTAGTATATTCCAAGGGAACAAAATCAGATTGTGAATTGTTTAGCTAAGCAAGCTTTGCTCAAGAAAAAAGATCTACAAGTTCTTGATGTCCCACCCGAGATGGCTCGTGTTTTAATTAATAGGTCTAAGTTTTTAAGCGAATTTTTTTATTAAGTGTTATTCTTGTAATTTTGTTTTTTTCTAAAAAAGATAAGATTACGAAGTAATCATGAAACAGATTACAATGATACCAAAAATGATAAGAATACGAGGCAATAAGGGATAATTTAATTAATAATTGCCGAGTAGAAATCGATTAAAATTTGGAATGATAAGATATCGATGTAAACATGTTCAATTTGATGGGGTTTTAATATTGAGAATTTACTAACGTTAGTTTGCATAGTAAAACGTTATTGTATTGAAATTCTAAATTATAGAATATTAATAATTTAAGATTGCGGTGTAATTATGCATAATTTAAATAATATTGATAAATTAACAAAAAAAAAATTTAAACCATATGTTTATGAAGTAACCATATAGGTAGATTGAGTTTTAGCTCGATTGGTATTGATATTGTTGTTAATGTAGGAGGATATTGGTTCGAGTACGCTTCAGCGTATTATCCTCTTATTTAAGGGTTAGGAAAGGATTATAAGTAATTCTAGATATTGTATAAAAAAGAAAAATAATCATATATATGCCTTTGAAGTGTAATTCTTGGGAGAGCCAATCCGATTCCTCAACACCGGAAAGTATTGTCAAATGAATTGAGATATATTAAGATATATATATTTATATTTATATATGTAAGCAATAAATAATTTAAAATAATATATTTTCAAATGATGGCTTATATATATATAACCCCAAAAGTTAAAGCGGGAATTTAACAAACAATTAAAAGAAAAAAAATATAAAAGTTCAAAAATTGAGTAAATGTAAATGATCAAGTTATCCATAAAGAATGGGAATTGAACAAAAGAAAGAAAAGGAGGAACGTTTATTTAAAACACTGGTATTGTAACGGAAATTAAGAATAGCAATTTAAGCATTATAAAGGAAATGTTGAACCTTTGTTTCAACTTAATTTTTTTCTCAATCTCGAAAGCAATTTAAAAATTCATTGCATAGTTTTGTAACCATAGACTTCTTGAACTGCAGCTTTGATGTTTTCATTTCGGCAACATAGAGTTCCTTATTGTAGCAAATGCGAAGGGTTGTCTGCAGATCAAGCTTGAATATTTTGGAGTTTTACTGTATTTGATTGCATGTATTGCCTTGAATGTAAAGTAGGATATTATAAACTTTTTTAATAGAAAATAAATAAATAAAAATTAGATCTATCATATACTAAAAAATAAAACATTAATACTGAAAATAAACTTACAATGGAAAATATCAAAATAAAAACCAGTACGAATAATACAATAATATGTCATTAAACATTGAAAAAAGTTTTATGTTTATATGTTAACTTTGCAATTCAATTTTCGATAACGATTGAAGCAGTATGCTTCTCTATATTTCCCCATGTAAAAAATAAATAATTTTCAGACATCTCCACTTCTAATATGGGAATAAATATATAATTTAAGGAGTTGTTCGAACATGAGGAGACACTTCAGAATTCAGATATAAGAAAGTTAAGGTCCAATATAGTTAGCTATTTAAATAATGGAATGAACATGGTGATCAAAATTAGAGGCCTGAGAGCCTACTCGAAAAATAAGAGGATTTAAGTAAAAATATAGGCCTGAAAAATAGGCTTAGACAAAAAAAAATAAAGTCCACTACAGATAGCTATTTAAACATCGGAATGAACATGGTGATCAAAATATACAACCTAAGGAGTTGTTCGAACATTAGAAGACATTTCAGATATAGAAAAGCTAAGGTTGCAACAATTTTATTAACAAAATCATGAAAATTTAAAACTCATAATATTAGTATTTAGTTTTCATCAAATGAACTTTAAGCTTGAATACCACCCCCGACCTAAACAAGATTGGTCTAACACTATAAAACAAATGATGGCACCTATGATTATACCAAAAAAAATTAAATCAACCTTAAACCTGAATTAAACACTAAAAAGCAAGGGAGTCAATATCAAACTTGTAGACGTATCGTTTTTCTACTAGTATTGGTACATATTGGTATCGATCTATTTCGGTGTATCATTTTAAATTTATCGCAAATTTAAAAAAAAATTAATTTATGTACATAAAAATATTTACAAATATCTAATAGCAGATAAATCTCAAATATAAATACTCATCAATTATATAAAATACTTTTTAATAATCTTCACAAATACATTTGTCATTAAACAAACTCAAAACCAACAACAATCTATAAATTAAATAATAAAATCATCCCATACTTACTATGCATATAGCAATTAATCATTCAACAATATCTTAAATTTCATTTTTTTTACTGGTTAATATACCATATTCCAGCCAGTATAAACGATATCAACCAATATACATTAATATAGTCAATACCTACCAAAATGTACGCCAGAATGGACATTAAAATTTGTTTTTCCAATTTATCACCAGAACAGAATATTTTGACTAACATGGGCCGTACTGAAATGAAATTAACTATTGAAAAAAAAATAACATCGTTCACCTTTTGGAATTAAAATATATAAATTTTACCACATTGAAAAAAACCACCACCACTTAAAAAAGTATGAAACCCAAATATTAAATAAAATACTAAGCCTTTTATTTATATAGTATAATTTTATTAGGTATAGTTAAAACTGTCTAAAGAAAAAACCCGAATCCAATAGCCACAGCCCAAACCACTTCAGCTGTTCCGCCGGGACTTGTCTTAGTTGATAAATGAAATAAGAAACCCAAAATTTCGCCCGCATATTACTTTGGGTTTTATTTGGCCCAAAATACGGCCATGAATTGCATGAAAATTTTTTAAAAAAAGAGAGGCTTTGATGAGACGTAAGTGATTTAATCTTACAAAAGAAATTCCAAAATTAAGGAATAATAATAAAAGCATGAAAGTATTAAATAGATTTCTCCAATTAAAACAGTAATTCATATTTATAAATATTATTAGTATATATTTTCAAAAAATTATAATCATAATCAATATAATTATCTATAAACTCTTCCCCCCCCCCCATTAAACCAAGGCTTCCTCTACACTTTTGCATTAAAAAGAAAAACTTCCATTAGTCAGGTCCTCATTAACAAAATGAATTTGAAACTAATTGTGAACAGAGAACCCTAACACTTTCTTCACTTCATTTTCTTATCTCTAGAACGTCAACCTAACTTAGTTAGCCAAGTTGACTAAAACGTTTGAACTTGGATGAAAATGAAATATCCAGAATACATTACATGTACGGTCGGCATGTGAACCCATTGCTCCATTTCTAGAAATTTAGAAGAGTCTTCTCCACTAATCAATTTCAATTTTAATTTTCATTTTCAACCAAACCAGTGTGAAACGAAATGATGTATTACATTTTAATTAATGTTACAGTTATATTCATAGAATTATTTTAGTTTATTTTTTTAATACAAATAAAAGAGAAGTTGCTACTCGTATAATTTCAGATTTTGATTTTGATAATTACGAACCAAATGTTTGGTTTTTTTTTTCCCCTCTTTCGCTTTTCTATTATTTTAAACAATCGCCAAAAACTTCCCTTTACCGAAAACATATCAAGAAAATGAGTTTTTCATGTCTTTCACATATTTTTCTCCAACAATCTACAATGGGGTTCATTCTCTTAAACATACAAAAGGCCAAAATTGTAAACTCCAACCAATTCATCCCTACAGAACTCATCTAGGTTCAAGTAGTTATAGTACCAAAATTAATAAAAGGTAACTTCTTGATTGTGAGTGGTGTGGATATGTTACTCCGCGTGTGAATAATACATTTCAGCCAAGGGAGGGATGAAAGGTTTAGATCAAGCTTTGTTTAGATTAATAGGTCAATTTAGTAGATTGAAAAACATTTAGAGGTTAAAGTTTTAGGTTTAGGTTTAGACATTCTATATTTACTTAAAGGTGAAGCATTCATTGAGATATTTATTTCATTTTCCTTTTGTCCCTACTAGTAATTAGCCATTGTTGAGTTATCAAAGCAAAGTTTCTTTTAAGGAGCTTAGAACATGAAATTGAGTAGGTAAAACACTACACAAGCCACCACTTTAATTAAAATTTCTTTACCTTATGTAGAATGTTTTCTTCTTCCAGTTCTTCTACTTTGTAAGCACTTATCTCTTATATTTTCTATTGAGATTGATGTTTGATTGCTTCTATAAGTTTATTAATAAATGAAAAAGTTTTGGTTTTCACTTTGTTCCAACTTTGATATTTGAACTATTGTAGGAACATATAATTTAGTTGATTACAAAATAAATTGTTCTAAGTTCTGTTAAAGTAAAGAATGGGACAGAATAAATTATGATAGAACAGTTTTAAAATAAAGTGAAGCAAGGAGAAGAGTAAGGAGAAAATAATATGTAATATTTGTTAACGCAATTCGAATTCTTCAATATGTGAAGCCTCGCTTAGAGAATATTTTATTCCATAATTCGTCCAAATCAACTATTAGCTAAAGTCCAAACTACCCTTACACCAATGAATATTTGCAGTCCCAATATTAAACTCAAATGGTTACAAACCACTCCCAAAATCTCCCCACATATAAACAATAAAACTCTCTCCAATAAATACCTAAAATAGTGTCACTAATTTACCCAATTAAAATAGCAAAATACAAAAACTAAAGACACTCAACAAACTGTCCAACAATATCCCCATCGAGCTGCAGGCAATGAACAGCATGATCTGCAGCCACAAGATAAAGCTTTATCCCTTTAGTCAAATGCTGAAATTATTTGCACAAATTCTCTAATAAATAATCTCATTAATCCATCATTAAAACAACCTCATATCACTTAAAAGATAAGGATAAAGATAGTCTCTCTAAGCACTTCAAACTTCTCCTAGGCTATCAAATGGATGAGGATAATTAATTTATTTTGTAGGACAAAATTTCTTCCTCATTTGCTGCTCAACAAATTTAAATCATAAGTTATATGATTTAAAAAATCAAACATGCCAACTCAAAAATTTTAACTACACCAAGATTATTGTTTTATCTACTGTTCGACTATGAGGTGAAACATAAATTTAAAATTAATATTGTTTTATGAATAAGGATGAATTAACTTCATGAGGTTGGCATGTTTTTCATATTGAAAGAAGGCTTGACGATGCAATCTATAAGTAGCCATTAGTCCGAGACCAGTGTTTTTTACTCGGGATTTATCATTTATATACAAATGGATGAATAAAAAAGAGTTGGTTTGTTTTTGCCTACTGTTCAAATTAGAATATCAATTTGGTAGCTTGTTAAATTCGAATTACCAATTGGTTTTTGAACATGACTTAACACAAATTTATCTAAATTAATAAAATATTTAAATTTAAGCTTCATAGATAGTAAAACATACTTATTCGGCCTTTGGACGGACATTGAAGGAGTGGTAGTTGGAATGAAAAAGAAATTATGTTGATTAGTCCTCAGTTCACATGAATTCCAACTTTAATCTTTTAAATAACCTCTACAATAATGTAGAAAAATACATAATTTGTCATTTAATTGAAACAAGGTATCTGCATGGATGTTATTGTTTACTTTGAGGGGGAAATTAGTTTCATTCTGTATTGAAATGGTCAATTAGCCATCATAATCATTGGTTGCTGAAATGATTGGAGGAAACTTTCTAAATTGGAGATGTTGGATCATTTACAAACAAATGTATAATCCATGTAACGAATGCCCATGTTACTCAAATTGACCAAGCAGGCAAAGGTTTTTATTACTCTCCAACTCCCAACCGTCTTAACATTTATATATGAATAGATAATAAATTTAAGTTGTTCCTTGGGGGGCTTCAAATATTAGCCTAACCCCCCCCCCAAAGTCAAGGAGACAAAGAAGGTGACTATCACATGGCGTAGTTAACACATAAAACCAAAAGAAAAAAAATCTTTTTATTTATTAATTAATTTTTGGGGTTAGGGAACTTGCAAGAATCCTCCAAGTCATTCTTAATTTCCCCCATAAAAAACAAGCAATTCTTAATTTGTATATTACCAAAAGATAAAAAGGAACAAATTCTGATGAAGTGGGCGCCATACACCTTAATTCTTCTCCCATCACCATGTGAGCTCCGACCATTTCAAGTCACAAACGGGTAAGGATCATTTTTAAATCTCAATAACAAGTGTTCATTATATTTATAGATGGCACATTGTGATACATATTCATTTATGAATATTATTTGACAGATTCTAAATTTTAAGGTATGATAAAAAATAAAAATTAAGTGTTGTATATATGAAAGTTTTTAAAGTTTATTTTCAGAGTTAAAATATTCAACTTGCAACGTATTAAATGATATATATATATGTATGGATAATTATTTTATTTATTGCTAGTAAAATTAAAAAAAATATTTATAAGCAGGATTGTAGAAGATTTGAATTACATTATAATTTTTTGAGAGGTTAAACCATAATTTTATCATATACAATTTATAGCTTTATTATTTTTGTATGGAATAAAAATATTTTATTTTTTAAAGATAAAATGTAATGCTATAATGTATTAACTAATAGTTTCATCATATATGACTTGCCCTCTTAAATTTACTTCTAGATGAATGAATAGTTTCATCATATATGATTTGCCCTCTTGAATTTACCTCTAATTGAATGAATAGGGATTAACGGCCCAAAATATTTTAAGTTTATTTAGTACACATATTAAAACTTATTAAAAGTAAAATTTATTAATCACAATACAAAGTATAGGAATTTTATAAACTTAGTCCACTTTGCATTTTATTATTGGAGATGGAGTAGAGGAAATTAGATGCTCTTTCTAATAATTTTAGATTAAATATAATCATCAATATTTTTTATGAGAGATAATTAATAAATTTATTGTTTAGGCCATTAATAAGGTAAGCAACATAATTTTCACTTAATTTGAAGTGCAATTCTTTTATCAAATTAAATGTACATTTTTCATCAAAATTGGTTTTGAGTATTTTTAAAATTTTAAACTTAATTAATATTTGATTGATAAAAATATATTTTATAGACAAAAACAAAAGATGGAGTATATATATGTATTGAGGAGGGTGATAGACTGTAGAGACGGATATATATTGAGGTTGAAACTATAGTTAATTTGTAAACAAATTATAAAAGAAAGCATGCAAAAGATAAGTATTGTCATATTTTTAATGAAATGTAAATATGGGTGCAGGAAGTGGATTGCCGGTCAAATATATGGGCTACGAATTTTATAGTGTGGACGTATGACATTATTGCTCACTATTTATTATGGTAGCTGAAATAAATATATAAATAAGAAGGCAGCGGATAACGTTGACTTTTGACTCTTGAACCCCTTCAGTCACATTCACTACAAATCATTTTTTACATTTCGAAGTATGAAAACGAGCACGTTTTTATTTTTCATAAACACCACCATGTCTTTATTAAAAACTCATTTCTATACCTATATAACATTTAATTAAATTAGCATCTTTATCATTTTCTTTCTAATTATAAATATAAAATTATTTTAAATATCTTTTTATCTAAAATAACTTTCAATTGTATCTTTTCTTTATTCTTTCTTTCATTCAATTTGCGAAGTTAGAAATATCAAATGCAATAGTCTTCACATGCAATCACTTTTCAATGCTTAAGTTAAAAATGGTAAAAACACGAAAACATTAGAGTCTGTAGTAAAGACTAAGGTTGTCGGTGTTGGTCTTATCAACCCAACCATTGTTGGGTTTATAAATAGTTATTTTTGATCTTCTTTTGAGTTTTAATTAGGTATTTGAGAAAAACAATGTGATAAAAGGAAAAAAGGATTAAATCAAAAGAGATTAAATAAAAAACTTGATTTAAATTTATGGTGTTTTTACATACTTGGTTGATAAGAAAATGAGCAAAGTTGATGAGAAAAAAAATAAATATAATTATAAAAATAAATAAATAAAAATGATAAAAAATTTAAAAAGTAAATATAAAAATATTTTTAAGTTTTTAAAATATATTTTAGAATTTTTAGAATTATAACTAAAATGATAAATTTTGTAAACATTGAAGGTTAAATTTGTTGAATTAATTAGATTTAAGGTTAAATTGATAGAATATGTAAATATTAGAGGACTAAATGTGTTATTAGGCCAATAAAAAAAGCCTATGTTAGACTTTCGCTACTAAGTTAATAATAAGAGTGGCTAAAATATTTAATTTCGAAAAGTAGGGTGATTAAATAAAAAAGTAATAGTTTAGTGATCAAAATAGAATAAATTAAATAATTGGGAGGTTGCTCTTGTACTTTACACAAAGAGTTATTTAAAATTGGCTTAAGGGTGAAAAAAGTCCTCAAAATTAAAAAAAAAGCCCTTTTTTTTTTCTTTTTTTGCACTTAATTGGATACTTGAACTTTTAAAAATGCATCAAAAAAACTCAATTGAGTGCAAAAAGAAAAAAACCCACGTAATTGTTTTTTTAAAAAAAAAATTTAAGGGCTCTTTACATTAACTACTATTCACTCATTTTTTATTTGATTTGAGAAAAATAGATTGAATCACATTAACTACTATTCACTAATGTTTTGATCTGATTATTTTACTAATTAATATTTCTTTAATTAATATTATGTTTAAAGTGAGCATTTAGTATATTAGTTGTGTACGCATTTTATTCTACAAACTGTTTTTAAAATTTGATATATGTATCTTTTTTTTAAATATTTATTTTTTAATATTTAATTATACTAATATAAGAGATTTGTCAGTCTCTTAACTTTATTTATAAAGTTTAAAACTTCATTAATATTATATCAAATAATTTCTCTTATATAGTTATATTTACATAATTCGTATAAGACAATATCACCTTAATATATATACTTACGCTAGAATAAATTTAGAGAGGTAGATACGAATTCATAATGATTTGATAACTTTTTGTTGTTATTAAATCAAGACCCCATCCACTTAAGTCTCTATATATAACACTATTAATTACCTCAATTTAAAACAAAATTTAGGCCAAAGATGTTTTGCGTTTTTTGGCAAAGTTGAAGATTTGGGACTTTGATCATCTAGTTTTAGTCCTATTATCTCGTTGAATATGAGTTTAAATTTTACTATATGTGGTTACGCTTATATTTATTCCGATTTAAGTTTAAATATATTTTAATTTATAAATTTATTATATTTTATATTGAGTTTATTATGATTCTAGTTAATTAAACATAAATTACTTGTGATTTGTATTATATTTGTAAATTCTAAAAAATTTAAATAAATTAATAACATGACATAATTAAGACAATTAAAATTCTTATCTGACACTTAGTTGATGAGAATCCAAACCCTATAATTTCCTCTCTTTTATTTCAATATTGTAATGATAAAATTGGAAAAAAAATAACATGAATATGAACGAGTATATTATATTAAATATGATTGGATACATGAGTGATTTACTTGCATGTTAGACCTATTCATGGGTCGGGTCATCCGACTAGGCTCAAAGACTCACTCAAAATGTAGGAGGGTTTGGAGAAAAATATAGGCCTGAAAAATGGTCTTGGACAAAAAAATAAGGCCCGTTTAAAAAATGATCGGGGCCTCGGTAAGACATTTTTGGCCTGGCCCGGCCCAAATTCACTAAATGACAAAAAAATATTTTTTAATATTATTTTCTTATTGTTTTCTCCCTTTTTTGCTACATTTTACTATTATGTTGTTATTATTTGAATATTGTATAAAATTTATTTTTTATTAATTTTGTTATTATTTTAAAGATAATTTGTTAATTTTGTTATTATTTTAAAGACATTTGTTTGTTAAGTTGCATCTATCCTAGTGTTATTTAAGTATACATATTTTTTAAAATTTATTTTCAATTTGTTGGGAAATATTTATTTTGATGTTTTTAGTATTTTTTATGTATTATATATATTTTAAAATTATATAAAAAATAATATAAAAATTAATATGGACAGGCCGAGACGAGCCCGGGTCTTAACATTTTTATTCGGGTTGGACTTAGGCAAAATTTTAGGCCTATTTTTCGGGCCGGACCAAGCCCGAACCTAACAAACGGATATAAAATTTTAGTTGAACCCGGCCCAAACCCGGCCTGACCCGACAATACACACCTCTATGTTGGAGATATAAATAAATAAATTAATGATCCTCAATACTTATTTCTCTGAAACAAGATCCTCTATACTTTAAAATTAGCTTTTAATGCCAGATATGGTAATTAAATGTGGTGTGGTCGATGCTTGGAGTCAGAGTCAAGTTTGAAGATATATAATTGGTTGGAGCTTTCCTTTTTACGTGGCAATGCTGCGTACCGAGTCTCCTCTCTTCCATACTCTGTTCATGGCATATATGTTTGAGCAGGTTTTCTTTTGAAAAAAAAATTGATAGTTATTTGAATTGAATTTTATTTTTTATTTATAATTTATTTTGATTTCTTATGCCGTAAAAGGTATTTCATATTTGAAATAATTTTTTTAAAAATATTACATAAATTTTTTTCAAAAGTAGATTGTATTTTATCCATTCTATTTTAAAAATAAATAAATTAATCATTATACATTAGATCAAAAAGTGTTAAAATATTATAGTGATAAGATATTAAGCTCCTACAACCTCTTGTATCTAATGTTAAAGCTCTAGAGAATACATCAATTTTTTTTATTGCGGTAAAGAAAAGATGTTTTAAGTTACATTGTGTATACATTTATACTTTTCATTAACTGCTACTAACCACCTGATTACTAACTACTAACAAATTAATTGCTATCACTAACAATCTAACTAAGTACTAGCATCTCTTTTACACTCCCCCTCAAGTTGGAGGGTGATATAAGTCCTTGATCCTCAACTTGGACACTAAATACTCATGTTGTTAAATTCCAAGAGCTTTAGTCATTATATCAACAATCTATTCATCAGTTCGCATGTACTTTGGTTGAATCAACCCTTTTCTCGATTTTTCTCTTACAAGTGACAATATATTTCTATGTGTTTAGTCCATTCATGAAACACGGGATTTGCTGCAATTTGAAGTACAGCTTGACTATCAGAAAATAGCAATGTTGGTCCAAGGTTGTCCATACAAATCTCTTTCAATAAACTAGACAACCAAACAACCTCCGTAATAGTTGATGCCATACTTCTATATTCAGCCTTAGCTGATGATCGAGATACGGTGCTTTGCTTCTTCAACTTCCATGAAATAAGAGACTTTCCAAGCTTAATGCAATAACCGATGATAGACTTTCTCAACATGGTGCAAGTTGCCCCATCAGAATCACAAAAAACAACAAGTTGCGGTTCACTTGATGCTGTTAACAAAATACCTTGCCTAGGGTTTTTTTTCACATACTGAATTACATGAAGTGCTGCCTCAAGATGAGATTTAATTTTTTTTGGTTTCTGCATAAATTGACGTAAGTGTTGAATTACATACGTTATGTCTGGTCTCGTGTTCGTCAGATATAACAACCTGCCCATAAGCCTTTAATACATTGACACATTCGATAGTTCATCATCACAATTACCCTCTAGATGCACACATTTATCATACTCAATAGTGGTAAGTCTTTGATTTTGCTTAAAAGGTGTCTTAACAAAATTGGCTTCCCCTAAACCTGCAGCAACAATCAATTCTAACAAATAATTCCTTTGAGTCAACATGGTGCCTTCACTCGATCGTGCCATCTCTATGCCTAAGAAATATTTCAGCTCACCCAAGTCTTTCATTTTCAAATTTTGATGAAGAACCCCTTTCAATTAATTGATTATTTCAACACTATTCTTAATTATTAACAAACATAAATGAGTAAAATAATAATCTTCCCTCCTTATTTATTTATGAACAGTAAGTAATCATGCCTGCTTTGTATATAACCAGCATGCATTAACACCTTTGCTAATGTCAAATTCTATTACCTAGATGCCTGCTTTAAACCATAGAGCGTTTTGAGTAAACGACACACCCTATACTCCCCCTGTTTACGAAACCCTTCAAGAATATCCATGTACACTTATTCATGCAAATCTCCCTGCAAAAAAAATTGTAAACATCCATATGAAAAAGAGGCCAATCTTTCTTAGCAGCAACACTTATCACTGTACGGACAAAACTTGTTTAGCCACCGGGTAAAAAGTCTCTTGGAAGTCAATACTAATTTGTTAGTTATAACCTTTACCCACCATATGAGCTTTAAACCTTTCAACAGTCCCATCGGAATGGTATTTAGCCTTGTAAACCCATTTGGAACCAATAGGAGTTTTACCCGCTGGCAAAGGCATCACTTCCCATGTGTCATTTGTGGGAACATTGGCAACAACAACACATAAATAACAACCTATTTGCTAAAGAACTAAAATGAAACCAAGAGCAAAAACAAAGAACTTGAGCACTAAAAATGGATGAGAAAATCAGCAGCTATTTTCATTGATTGATGATGAAAAAGTAAATACAAAGTTAACAAGTCAAATGACCATTACCTAATAATTTACCTACTCCCACTAATAAGACACTTAAGCTAACTTAAATTACAAGACAAAGCAAGCTGGTATGGCCAGCCTTACATCCATCAAACTCAAATAAAAAACTAAACAAAAATTACAAACTTTGATGTCAAGTTACAAGCTAACTTGATCAAGTTACATACGAACCAAAATAACAAAATGAAACAAGGCAGCTAAAGTAGTTGCTGCTCTTGAACTCAGCTCAATCATGCCTTTTAGGCTGAGCTGCTACTGCTTCATGCATCCTTCCAAGCTGCCAACGGTCCAATGTTGCATTGCAGGCCAAATCTCAACACTCCTCCTTGGACTGTATGCAACAAACACCTATTAGCTTCCTTAATGTTTCAAACCTTGCTGTACCAAGTGGCTTAGTCAAGATATCAGCCAATTGGTCTTGTGAACGACAATGCACTAAGCTAACTTCTTTAGATTGCTCAGCTTCTCTAACAAAATGGAACTTTATCTTAAAGTGCTTGGTTTTGCCATGAAAGACTGGATTCTTGGCTATGGCAACAGCCGATTGATTGTCAACCATGATCTTAGTAGGATCACATTGGTTCTCATTCAGATTATGCAGTAACTTTCTGAGCCAAATGGCTTGATTCACTACTGCTGCTGCTATGTATTCTGCCTCTGCAGTGGATTGAGCAACAGTTTGTTGCTTCTTTGAACTCCAGCAAAACACACTCGAGCCAAGAGTGAAAAAGTACCCTGATGTGCTTTTCATATCATTAATACAACCAGCCCAATCGCTATCTGAATAACCAACCAGCTTCAGCTCATTTTCTTTCTTAAACAATATACCAAGCCTCAAAGTTTCTTTAATGTATCTCAGCACCCTCTTGGCAGCCCTGAAATGCACAACATTACAACAATGCATAAACCTTGCCAACAAACTCACAGCATGCATCAAGTCAGGTCTGGTTGCTGTCAAATAGAGTAAGTAACCTACTAAACTCCTATACTCCTTCTCATTGACCCTTACATGATCACCAATGCTTGACAGCTTCTCTCCTTGAGCCATATGTTTAAAGGCTTGCAATTTTGCATGCTAAACTTGTCAAGTATCTTTAAGACGAATGCATGTTGGCTAATGAAAATCCCTCGATCAGTGTGGTTCACTTCCATACCAAGGAAGTAGGTTATGATCCCCAAATCAGTCATATCAAATACCTCTTGCATCTGTGCTTTGAACTCATTGACCAGAACATCCTTACTTCCAGTCACTAGTAAGTCATCGACATAAATCGAGACAATCAGCAATGTCTCATCCTTGGATTTCTTCACATAGAGAGTTGGCTCACTCAGGCTTTTTTTAAACCCGAGCTTAGACAGGTAAGTATCTACCCTATCATTCCATGCTCTAGGTGCTTGTTTCAACCCATACAGAGCCTTCTTCAGCCTATAGACCTTGTCTTCTTGTCCTTGGACTTGGAAGCCATCGGGTTACTCTATGTAAATCTCCTCCTTGAGAAAGCCATTCAAGAAGGTTGACTTAACATCAAGTTGATGTATCTGCCATTTCTTCTATGCAACCAAAGAAAACAGTAGCTTGATGGTCTCCAACCTTGCAATTGGGACAAAGGTTTCCTCAAAATCAACTCCATACTGCTGGCAATACCCCTTAACCACCAACCTTGCCTTGTGTTTGTTCAATGAGCCATCAGCATTGAATTTTGCTCTAAAGACCCATCTAACTCCAATAACCTTCTTTTCTGGTCTCTCAACCAAGTCCCAAGTCTGATTCTTTTGAATCATGTCCATTTCTGCTTCTATAGCTTTCTTCCAATTCATGTCCCTAGTTGCTTCTTCATATCTCGAAGGCTCCACAATGGCTACATTGCATCTCTGATAAACATCAGCAATGGACCTAGTAACTCTCATAGGAAGGTCATCAACATTGCCATTACTAGGCTCACTTTCAATTAGCTCCAAGTTGCCTTCAGCTGAATCCTCTTCAAACTAACTTGCATTCGAACCATCCGAGTTCCAAATCTTCTTTTCATCAAATCTGATGTCTCTACTTACCAAAATCTTCCTTGTTGAAGGATCATAGACTCTATAGCCTTTCTTGTCACTACTATAGCCCACAAAAATACAAAGAATAGACCTCTTCTCAAGCTTGGTCCTTCTTTCTGCAAGCACAAGGACATAGCACACACATCCAAAGACCTTCAAATGAGAGACAAATGGTCTGAGTCCATGCCATGCTTCAAAGGGTGTCTTATCCTTGACAGCATGTATTGGAAGCTTGTTGAGTAGGTACACCGAGCTATTGACAGCCTCTGCCCAAAATGAGTTTGGAAGCTTGCTTTGGAACAGCAAGCACCTAGCCATATCCATTACAATCCTATTTTTCCTTTCACACACTCCATTTTGCTGAGGAGTGTACACTGTGGTTAGCTGATGCTGGATCCCAGCCTGCTTACATAGCCTCTTGAATCTATCAGATAGATACTCAGCCCCATTGTCTATTCTTAATGTCTTGATCCTACAACCAACTTGGTTTTCAACCATGGCTTTGAACTTTCCAAAAGCTTCAAACACATCAGACTTCTGTTACAAGAAGAAAATCCAACAGAATCTGGTCAGATCATCAATGAAAAGTAAAAAGTACTTACTCCCATTCAGTGAAGGGGTCTTCATTGGGCCACAAATGTCAGAATGCACCAGCTCAAGCTTCTCTCGAGCTCTCCATACTTGATCAACTGGAAAAGGAAGCCTAGCTTACTTGCCAAGTTGACAAACATCACAAACACCTTCAAGTGGCTCGACTTTGGTCATGTCCTCTGCCAAACCAAGCTTATGCAGCAAATCAAGTGACCTGAAATTGGCATGGCCTAGCCTCCTATGCCATAGGCCAGCACTATCACTTTGGCTCAAATATGCCTTTTTTTCAAGCTAACTAACATCCAACATGAAACACTTGTCTGTCATAGGTACTATGGCAATTTCCTGACCAAGTAAATCTTTAATAACACAGGAACCACTTCTAAAGAACAAAGGATAGCCTTTTTCAACAAAATGACCAACACTGAGCAGGTTTTGGTCTATATGGGGCACATACAACACATCAGTAATCAGCTTGTTGCCTAAGCTTGAGCTAATCCACACATCACCCCTGCCTTTAGCTTCAATTAAGCTCCCATTTCCAATTCTGATCCTTGAGCTAAAACTCCTGTCAAGCTCCTTAAACAGATTCACATCAGCAGCCATGTGATGTGAGCAGCCACTATCTACAAGCCAACTACATTTGGCTTTGGTTGTAGTTGCAAGGGAAGATACACTGAAAACATGCTCCTCCTGAGCTTGTTGATCCTCAGCAGGATGTGCCTGATCTTGTTGTTGTACTGGTACTTTTCCTTTGTTCTTACAAAGTTTCTCAACATGACCATATTGCTTGCATTTCCAGCATTGAACATTTGGTCTTCTCCAACAGTTTCTTTTTGAGTGTGTGGTTCTTTTGCAATAAGTGCATGGTGGGTAGCTCTTCTTGCTTGAATCCCTTCTGAATTTGTCCTTCTTGTCAAGCCAAGGCTTCTTGCCTTTCTGATTTGCACTGGAGCTTTCTTTGGCCCTTGCTTGAAAGGCTCCCTCAGAGTGTTCTTTCTACCTATTAGCTCTTCTCTGCTCCAAAGCATAGAGCGAGTTCACCAATTCTGATAGAGAAATGGTGGTGAGGTTTCTTGAGTCCTCCTATGAGGATGTCTTAGACTCGAATCTCTCAGGAAGTGTGGTGATTACCTTCTCAACCACCCTACTTTCAGCAAATTCTACACCAAGCAACCTTATATTGTTCACTATGGCCATTATTCTATCTGCATACAACTTAATGGTCTCAGCATCTTTCATCTTAAGACTCTCGAAATCTCTCCTCAAATTAATCAGCTGTTGCTGTCTAGTCTTCTCAGACCCCATGAATTCCTCCTTCAACCTGTCCCAAGCTTACTTAGGTGAGTCACATGCCATAATGCGAGTAAAGATCACATCAGACACTCCATTCTGCAAGCAGGCCATGGCTTTAGGCTTCTTGGTAGACTCCTCAGCATGCTGTCTCATCTGAACAACAGTGGGATTGGCTCTCAATGGAGTTGGCTCGGCATCATTCTCCACTACACTCCACAAATTGTATGCCTGGAGGAAAGTCTTCATTTTTACCACCCAAATGTGGTAGTTCTCACCAGTGAACACAGGAGGTGGAGGTGGTGTGAAGCTCATCATGCTGCAACAAGTTCAACAGCTTCGGTTTCTTACTTTCTTAAGCTTGATTTCACAAACAAACAACAACCAACAAGAGAAGGCCCTCAAAGACTTAGGCTCTTGATACCATTTGTAGGAACATTGGCAGCAACAACACATAAATAACAACCTATTTGCTTAAGAACTAAAATGAAACCAAGAGCAAAAACAAAGAACTTGAGCACTAAAAATGGATGAGAAAATCAGCAGCTATTTTCATTGATTGATGATGAAAAAATAAATACAAAGTTAACAAGTCAAATGACCATTACCTAATAATTTACCTACTCCCACTAATAAGAGACTTAAGCTAACTTAAATTACAAGACAAAGCAAGCTGGTATGGCCAGCCTTATATCCATCAAACTCAAATAAAAAACTAAACAAAAATTACAAACTTTGATGTCAAGTTACAAGCTAACTTGATCAAGTTACATATGAACCAAAATAACAAATGAAACAAGGCAGCTAAACTAGTTGTTGCTCTTGAACTCAGGTCGATCGTGCCCTTTAGGCTGAGCTGCTACTACTTCATGCATCCTTCCAAGCTGCAAACGGTCCAATGTTGCATTGCAGGCCACTTTTCCAGAGCATGAATTTCCTGTTTCATGGCTTCAACCCACCTTGAATCCTTAATTGCCTCCTGCTAGGTTCAAGGTTCAGGTATGGTCGAAATAATAGATACAATCTGTCGAGTATGCAAAAGTAGGTGACAAGTGGAATATGTGTGAGAAATAGAATGTGGATCTGTATCAAGGGAAACATTAAAGGATTGATTAGAACACACATAGTTTGTCACCCATATAGGTTGTTTAGAAACTCGAGTGGTACGATGCTATTCAAGAATTAGTGGGTTAAAAATAGATTAGGTTGTATAAGAGAAATAGAAGAAAAATCAGAAATGGGGAAAGGGGTTGAAGACAAAGGTAATGATTCAGGTGTAACATCAATATCAAGAAAAAATGAGTTTCTATTGTAGGAAAAAAAGAGAGTAGACTGAGTAGGAAACTTAAAAGGAAATATTGCCTCATGAAACACGAAATCTCTATTAACAAAAAAAATGACGTAGTAGTTAAGTTAAAAACAAATAACCCTTTTGAAATTGTGAACATCCCATAAAAACTGATGGAATAAGTTTAAGGGAAAATTTATCAGCATATTTGAGCACAGCGGCATAACAAAGACAACTAAAGACTCGAAGAGTAGAAAGATCAGATTGTTTATTATAAAAACACTCAAAAGGGCTTTTCTAAGTTAACATCAGAATAGGTAGCTGATTGATTAAACAGCATGCAGTCAAGACATACTCACCCCAAAACTTACTTGGCATGCTGGAATGAAATTTTAAAGATTAATACCTCAAGTAAATATCGGTGTTTTCATTTCGTTACTCCATTTTGTTACAGAGTGTAAAAACATGAGTTTTGATAAACAATTCCTAAGGTATTAAAATACTCATGACATTTATGCTTAAAGAACTCATAGCCATTATCACTATGAATGACTTTAATAATAGTAGAAAATTGAGTTTTTATCATAGTAAAAAATTGTTTGAGCTTTACTATGGCATCACTCTTCAAACATTAAAGGTACACCGACTTCGTGTGAGAATAATCATCTACTATAGTAAGAAAATACCTATGCCTACTATGCGTGGAGACTCGGTATGGTCCCCAAAGAACTATATGAATAAGAGAGAAAGGTGTAGCAACTTTTGAACTACTTACAGGGAAATGAAAATGAGTTTATTTTGCTAAAGGACAATTGGAACACTGCTTAGCATGACTAGTACTTGTGAATGTACAAGGAAGAGAGGACATTTTATACAATTGTGAGAGTGGCACAAGTCCAAGCTGCACATGTCAAAGGAAAGAAATTGTGTTTAATGTGGAGAAGAGAATATTGATAATGTTCAAAGCAAGAGAAGTGATCGAGTGAAATAGATGAAAGATGTACAAACCAACTCATTCGTTACCAATCCCCATGATCTTTCCATATAAGAGGTCCTGTAAAAGGCATAAGTGTGGATAAAATGAAACAAAACAATGCAAATCAGTAGTAAGTTTTAAAATAAAGATGAGATTATAATAAAAACCTAGGAAGTAAAGAACATTTGAAAGTTTAAGGGTAGAAAAAATGATGCAGGTTCCAACATGTGTAATAGGAATTGAAGAACTAGTAGGCAAACAAATACAAGATGGAAAAAGAAAAGAGCAAGAAAAAAGAGATTCTAAATACTTGAAACTCAAAAGCATATGATTGGTGGCCCCAATATCCAAGATCCACTCACCTGAGAAAACCATACCTGCCAAACTTGTTGTGGCTTCTCCTGAAGAATTTTTGTTTAACAAATCTAAAGTCTGTTGAAATTGAGCCTCAATAAACAATGGAGCTGGGAGTGCATTCGGTGTGCTAGTACAGTCAACCAATTCTGCAAAATTAGTAGCCACTACATTGTTTACCACAGATCCAGTTGAAGTGGAGCTCCTTTTTTTGGTGAACTTGAAATCTGAAGGATAACCAATTAGTCGATAACAGTTTTCCCATTTGTGGATTTTAACTTTGAAATGGCCAGAAACACAATTGAACCTCCTCTTTGAAGTAGTATTGAAAGAATAAAAAGCTATAGGCTCAGAAACCACTGTTTTTGACACATGTTGTTATTGGGATTTTTCTTGCACTATTATAGAATAAGCATGATTGACAGATGGGAACGAACTCATCAACAAGATTTGACACTAAATAGCACTGTAAGTTTCTTTTTTTTTTAACAAAAAAATAGACCAAAAGGCCTAAATTTCATTAATAACATCCTGAATCACAAGTTCATGAATCTCTCTAGGATAATTCTCAAAAAAAATCTATGTAAAATTATTCTTTAAAACAAAATTGCAAATAAAATCAGCAAGCCTATTCCTAGTTCTAGGAGCCTACGTGATGACCGCAGCCTTAAAAGGCATCAATTACAAGTATCATTCTCATGCTGTCCAATAAAAGTAATATCTTGCTCCTTACTATTTATTCTGTTCACAATATTAGCATTGTCAGGCTCAAAGTGAACCTTTTTTAAAATTCATATTTTTTTCCAAGATAACACCTTTCTCAAGCGCTATAATTTCAGCCCAGTCACTGTTAATAGTCGTCTCTTTAATGCAGCCATAACCACCCAGCATAAAGATATAGTCGTCCCTCACTATAACCCCCAACCCCATTCACTTTGTATCAATGGTCGAATCCACATTTATTTTAACAACCCCTCATAGGTTTCTTCCATCTACGAGCATTAGGTTTAATAGAAATCATCAGTTTCTCGCTAGGGTTCTAAATCCTGAAGTCATTGCTAAGTGCCAGGGCTTTATTCTAGATCGTGATCGCATTCTCCTCTTTACCTCGAAAGGTAAAATTGTTTTTATTGTTCTATGAGTTCTAAATAAGAATAATAAAGTCCTCCATAGCTTTTTTTTATCAAGAAGTCTCATAACAGCTTCCAACCAGTCTATGTAACGATCAAACTCATTTCTCACCAGCCTACCATCAAGCCCACTACAGACTAGAGTCTCCTAAGCTATGGGACCATCTTTTATGGCGTGAATAAGAGTTTCCTTGTCGGCACCACATCGATGGCACGCCGGGTTCACCGTAGGCCGAATGGAAGCAATTTTTGTATTGGTAGGTAAGATCTCATGTCCCACTCTCTAAGCAAAAACCTAGATTTTGGGTAAGATATTAAGTTTCCAAATCCTCTTCTAGAAAAATCTATGAGGACCCATGCCTATCTTTTTGAGAATGAGCCAAGAATAAACTGATTTTGTAGTAAAAAGACCACAGTGACTATGGAACCACACCATAACATCTTTCGGCGAATGGTAACTCATGGGGATATTACAAATTTGGTCGCTCAAATTTTCCCCATAAATGTCACGCTCCCTATCCTTATCCCACCGCATGCAGTTCGGATCCCAAAGCTCATACACTTTTCTCTCATCCACATACCCCCTTTGGCAGGTAAAAGAGTCCCCATTTAGACCCTCAAAACCCCAATTGTCATTGTGAATGTACACACTTTTGCCATCGGCCACCAACTACCTGAAGCCTTGTTTTAAACTCATTGCCGCTGTTACAATTCTACTCCAAGTAAATGATGGTTTATCCACTTTTTTAGGACTAAAAAGATTACCATCTGGAAAGTATTTAGAGCTGAGAACGTGATAGCATAGTGTATCCGTATTTGTGAGGAGCCTCCACACTTGCCTACCGAGAAGCGCAAAATTGAATAAGATAAAATCTCTGAACCCAAGGCCTCCAATGCCTTTAGGAGCACAAATATTATCCCATACAAGCATAGCCCAACCACGATCCTTATTTTTGCATACCCACCATATTCTACAGACCTTTGAATTCATGTCTTCAATAACACCTCTAAGGGCAAGAAAAATAGAAAGAGCATAAATGGGTAAAGTTTGAAGAATAGATTTAATAAAAACTTATCTGCCACCATACAATAATAGTCTTTTAGTCCAAATATTAATTCTACAAGAAAGTTGGTTAAGGATGTCCTTAAAAGGTAAAGTTGTTTTCTTTTCGATATGAAGCGGTAACCCGAGGTAATTATCCAACTTATCAACTACCCGCATAGGAAGCATATTACCAAGGTGTTCCCTTTGAATCATAGGGTTTTCGAGCTAAAATAAACAATAGATTTATCAAAATTAATTTGTTGACTTGATACCTTTACAAAATCATTTAGAATTTTAGTAAAAGCTCTAACTTCCTCTTTTTTTATTTCTAATAAAGAGGAGGGCATCATTAGCAAAAAATAAATGGTTAATGCTTGGCCTATTAATACTAGCCCGAATTCCCCGGAATAAGTTTAGCCTGTTGAGCACAGATGAGCATTCTCGAAAATGCCTCCATGCAAAAAAGGAAAAGATAAGGGGATAAGGGATCCTCTTGACAGAAACCCCTCACCGGGGTTAAAGTTTTTGTTAAAATCCCATTACACTTAACCACATTCTTAACCGAACAAATACACTTCATAATTAAATTAATCCAAACATCAAGAAAACCCATATTCTTCATAACGGCTTCAAGGAACTGCCACTTAACCCGATTGTACGCCTTGCTCATGTTAAGTTTAACCATGATCCCAATAGCACTGTAAGTTTCATTTAAACCCATTAGGACCTAAAAAAAATACTGTTGAGTGCCATAATTAGCATTCAACTTGGATTGTGCACAACCACAAGATGAAAATGGAACAAGAACATCATACTCATCCTAGTATAAGCGTAACTAGGTAAAATATACAAACACTAAATCCATTTTCTGTTGATGATATGTGATTTCAAGGTGCAAAAAATAAATTTGTGAACCATCAACTTTATTAAACTTTTTAACAATGTCATTCCAAACAACAACATCATTAGAAGCAAAAACTATGCCAGCTAAGAGTTCTTTACTCATCTTGTTCAGAATCCAAGATAGAATGATAGCATTACATCGTTCGCATTGAAAATGAAATATCATCGATAAAGACTCTTTAGAAAAAGTTCCTTTCACAAACACTAACTTATTTTTTGCAAGTAATGCAATCCTCATAAGCCGACTCCAAACACTATAATTTTTTATACCATGAAGTTTGATAGGAAACAAAAAATGCACCTAGAGTGTCAGAAGGATGCGAATACAACATATTGTTGAAATCAACCAAAGAATCCATCGAATTCACTATGGAAGAATTTTGGAAACAAACACCAAGAAAAACGGGCAGAAAACTTCTACAATTACCTACCAGCGATTACCTAGAAACAAGAAGAAGAACAAGTAGCTACCAAGACTAGAAACAGATGCCCGAACCTGGCTCCAATACAATGTTAAAATACTGGCGGTGATAAGATATTAAGCTCCAGCAACCTCTTATATTTAATATTGAAGCTTTAGAGAATACATAAGTTTTTTTTTATTACTACAAAGAAAAGATGCTTTAATTACATTGTGGATACATTTATACTTTTTATTAATTGCTACTAACCACTTGACTACTAACTACTAACAAATTAACTATTATCACTAACAATCTAACTAACTGCTAGCATCACTTTTACAAAAAGCAAATTGATCCTTTTGTTAAAAAGTTCATTCATTTCTACTGTTAAAAATTGATCCTTGTACGTTAGCATGAGGTACACGTGGCACGTCACATGTCACTATTTGATTATTCCAATAACACGTTAAATAACACGTTAACTTTTAACAATATAAATAGATGAAATTTTTAATGGAAATGGCCAATTTACTCTTTAATCTAATGTATAAAACTAATTTACCCATTTTTTAATAAAAAGAACAAAATGGATCCAACTCTTAATACAAAAACATCCATAATAATTTGACCCACTCAAAACAAATAAATTGAAGTTGTTCAAAAGCTTCACTGATTTATCTAATGCTAGAAATTCTATAACCGAAATTTTGTAATTTTTTTTAATAAGTACGTACTTATATGAATGTAATATAGTTTCAATTTAGAAAAAAATAAAAGGTTTCTTCCATTTTTTGTTGGTTTAGAGTTTTGTTTTGTTAGATTATCCTATTGATTTTTGTATTTATAATTTTTTTTGTATACATTTATATTTATGTACCGATAAATTTTTTTGATATCATTAATGTCTATTTTATAGTTCATGTTCGAGGTTTGTAAATATCCTTTTTTATAATGTTGTTTCTAAGGTTCAAACATGTGTCTCCCTTTAAGAGTGCAATGTATTTTACCATTGTACCCAATAAATACTTGTATGCATATATAATTTATAAATGTGGATAGGGATAAGATCTCAATCGAATCGAGTCGAAGAAAATCAAACCGAGTGAAAAAAATTTCAAGTCAATTGACTTAAGAAGTCTTGTCCTATCATCCTAACTTGATTTAAATTTTTTTCGAATCAAGTCGAGTAAAATAAAATTCGAGTTGAGTCGAATCAAGTAAAATTAAAAAAAATTAAACATGTCAAATTAACATCTTGTTACCATATAACTAATTCTATTTTAGAGCATATAAATTTGAAAACTTTTACAAAGGAAAATAAGATACTATAGTATAATAAACTTGAATCGTTAATTTACTTATTTAGGTCTCAAAAATATTGTTTTAGATTATTTCAACTTTTTTATATATTCTTTAGAGTTTTTTTAGAGTTTTTATTTTCTTTTAAAATATAAAATTTGGAATTTTTTTAAATATTTGGGTTTTTAAAATTATTTTGGAAATTTTTTTAATTTTTTGTTGAGAGAGAGAGAGACCAATTTGTTCATTTTCAAAATTGAGTAGGGACAAAAGGGGTATTTACACCAATATGTTATTTGAGTTATTCGAATTGTAAAGTTCAGCTTGACTCGAACTCGAAACTCGAATTACTTATTCGAGTTGACTTGTAAAAATCAAATAACTCAATTCGATTAATTTGAAATTAGAAAAAAATCGATTTTTTTTAGTTGAATCGAGTTTTGCTCACCCCTAAGTATATGATTAGTGAATCAAAAAATGCTACTTACTAAAAAATTATATAATTCTATTTGTTTTAAATAATTTTAAAAAAAGTATTTACTAGTTTATTAATAATATGCACTATATGTGCTTCATGCGCCAGTATGCACTATATGTGCCAGTTTTTCTTACTTCGATTTATCTGATGATGCACTTCAGTGCTATTTTGGTGTTTTGGTTGGACGATTTGTGTATCAGTCCTGGTTTGAGTCATGTTTACAGGTGATCTAACTGGTAAACTTGGTAAATGGTATCAACATAAAATGCTATGATGACATGTAACCAAATATGTATATATGTGAATTGTAATAAATAAAGCATATATCTTATGGTGAAATCAATTGAAAATGAGCCTTAATGGCCAAAACAAGTGTGCATGAGTTGATAGACTCCAACAAAGTATTGAATGGTAAGTAAAAAGGAAAATGATATGTGGTTTGATCATGGAATTTGGATGATGTAATATAAATGATAAGCGTATATAAATGTTGAATTCATGATTAATTATGAATGCCAAATAACTTAATGATAGACAAATGGGCAAATGAATTGAATTGGTTAAATAAGATGCCACATTGAGTAGTTTGAATTCCCATATTTATAAGTAAGCTCAAATATTTATTATATGAGGATTTGAGTTGCATTATGGGATGTGTATTGGTAGATATTTAGAATGTGTGTAAAATGCCACATTATTAATATGTATGATATAATATTTTGGATCATGAAAGTACCATTGAGCTTTATTGCTCAATGTACGATTAGTTTATTTCGTGTGTAGGTATAGGTATTCTCAAAGCCCCGGGTAAGTGAAGTCAATATCCAGACATTAGCAATTGACTTAACCGAAGTTTGTATAACCCTTTTATTATCCAGACATCAGCAATTGACTTAACCGAAGTTTGTATAACCCTTTTATTATGTCAATGGCATGTACCTAATGATATGTTGTCAAATGATAGGAATGGTCAAAATAGTTGTATATAAGTTGTGTTTATGAGAAATTGGTTTTGGTCGTGCTTAGAAATGATTCTAATGGTTTGATGGTTATGTTTTGAACATGTTTTGAGAGTGTTGAATGATTGATTGGGGCTTTGAGGCCAACTAATGTTAAGTATGCTAGATTGAATCAAAAAGAAAATGGACACTTAGTGGTCTACCATGGAATTCGCGACTTTACGCTTTGAATGTCACGACATTAGGTCATCTCGTCACGACGTCCCTTGTTTGAGGTCAAGATGTTGACTCTATTATGTTTTGGAAACTTTACAAATTGGTCCTCAGGTTGGAAGCTTGGCTATTGTCTTCAAAGTCACGACACCCACCTGAGATATTTTGAAAACATTGTAGTTTAGTCCTTATTTGACCCGAGATGGTATTGAGCTTTTGTAAGATCGTAATTGACCCGAAAATGATTTTGTATCGTGTTTGATGCATGTAATACTCATATATGAATGTTTAATGATGGAATTGGAATATAGTTTTCCGTAGTTCCTCTGACAACGAATATGACATCCTATGGCTCTAACTCGATGATCGAGTTGGGTATGGGGTTTTACAAAGCACATCACTAGCTTTTTCTCTTTCTCTTTGACCCTCTTGAATTCAATAGAATGCACAACCAAACCAAGTCTTATCATTGCTTTTTTTAGTTCATCATTCTCATTGATGGCAGAAAGCACAAATTTCCTTGGACAGTCTCTCACCATATGTGAACCATAAAAAAGGAAACATTTCACTGGCCCCATTCTGTTGTTAGGTTTCCACTTCGCATTATGTGGTCTCCCATTGCTATCATTTTTATCATTGTTACCATTTCCATTTTTAACTTGTCTCTCCTCCTCTTGGTCTCCTCTACCATTGCTCATCTCTTTGGGATTGGAAATCTCAAACTTGTCTTTCTTCAGACCAAGCTTAAAAAAGGACTTTGCCTCAACCATGGCTATGATAAGTTCAGTGATACCTTATTGTTCAACTCTAGTTTTTCCCACGACTTCAACCTATCTTTAAACCAATAGAATGCTTCTTTCTCACTCAAGTCAGAGATTTGAAACATTAACTCACTGAAGCCTTTGACATACTCCTGAATAATGCCTTGTTGCGTAAGCTGACACAATTTAGCTCGAGCCTCCTTCTCGGCATACTGCAGGTAAAACTGTTTCTTCAGTTCTTTTTGGAACTCCTCCCAAATCCCAATTTTTGTATCACCTCATTTCTCATCCGTGGACCTACGATACCATCATAAGAGAGCGACAACAATCAAATAAATTGCAAAAGCGTTTACCTTAGTGGCATCATCCTCGATGCCTATCGCATAAAAGTATTGTTCAATCCCCTAAAGAAACTGTCCACATCCATTGTTGACCTTGTCTTATTAAACTCTTTCAGTTTAGGAACATCAATTTTGCATTGCTTCAATCTCGGAGCCAACATCCCATTACCTTGAGCAACTTTACAGATAGTAAACTCCCCCTTGAGCTCTGCAACCTATTCCTTCAAGTAGTTACCGACTTGGAGAGCTTCATTCTTCTTTGTTTTATTACCTCTGGCGATATTGGGAGCCTATTTCATCACGTCCTGATTGGAACTAAAAGCTTCCATCATATAGTCTCTAAGTTGTTCTTTCATAGGTTAAACTCATTGGTGCGCCCATCAACTATCTCAAGGGTCTTCCTCACATCCTCTATGAAGCCTTCAAGTTTGGCAACCTTGACTTCCAAAGAGGACAACATATCCCTTGAGCTACTAGCTTTTTACTTCTCCCACGGGTCTTCATCAGTTCAACTTGTTCTTCTACTCCTTTTGTCATACCAATTGGTGCCTTTTAACATTGGCTTAAATACCAATTACCATGGGGCTATAACTTTAGTCTCGAAAATCTCCCAGCCTTAGACGATTTCTTGGGTTCAAATCTGCTTAAATCAGCCTTACTCTCGAGACATGAGAATTCTCATAAAAATTCTCTAAGGCATCGAAGCAAAGTGGAAGCAAACTCAAAACGAAAGAGCAACGTGAGAACAAAAAAGTCACAGAACAATAGTGCAAACCAAGTCTTTGAGTAAATGCTCTAAAAAAAATTCTATTACTTTGAAGGTTTACAACTAAAGGGGAATACCTCTATTTATAGTTGAGCTCCCTCAAATTCAACAGTATAGATTGAGTTACATCGATAGTCAAGATTTGAGCCTATCTACCAAATGAGAGTCTTAAGGGATTTAAACTCAATACATGTTTGTCCCTTAAGATTTACGTTAATTACCTGGTAACTCTAGTTTTACTAGAGTATTTCACTAGGCCACCAATGCTTCAAGTAAATGGGCTTCTCCATATGTTCCACGAGTCGGGCTAGCTCAAGCAGGTCGAATGAGCCCCATTTCATCAGTTGACCTCCATGGACATTCTATGCACATTCGTCATGAATTTAGATCTGCGGCCTATGAAATTCTCCCCCACTTACTATCGCGATGCCCTCGTTGCGTCCTCAGAATAATGCTGGCTTAACTCATCTCGGAACAATCACAAATCACAAAATAATATAATTGCATGCAACAATCAGATATAATAACATTTTTTTAATTATTATATAAAAAATCTTTAAATATAAATATTGTTTTATATACTCAAATGATGTCTTCACCTTTAGAAGTCTAATCGTTCAAGTTGAAAATAACCAATCAAACCCTAAGATCACATCAACTTATTAAAGAAAAAATTATTATTTTAAAAAAATTATTCAAAATAAAAAAATATTAAAATTTTTGTCCAAAAACGAATTTCACTACATTGGAAATTATGCATCTATACCTTTCTTCGAAACAAAAACATCCTATTTTGACTTTTATTTCTATTTTTGAATTTTTAATGAATTTTTTAAATTTGTTATTTTTAGTGAATTTTTTATTTTTTCTTTGACACATGGTAGTGTGTCATTGGTGGCACATTTTTTTAACGAAAATTTGGGTTAGTTAATGGAATTACAAAATTAAAGTATAGGAGCTAAACTAATAATAAGAATAAAGTACAAGGGTTAAATTGTTAAAAAAATAGTACAAATATTAAAGTGATGATTTTACTATAATAAAGAGGTCAAAAGAGGTATTAAGCATAAACTTTAATGTATATTTTGTATTGTTAAAGTTGCCATGTCTCATTACTTTTTCTAATTATTGTATTAGTAAAATTTGAGTTGTTAAATTTGTAATAAAAAAATTCAATGTATTAATATCTATTTCTTTAATTTTAAATGCCAGTTTCACATTTGGAAATTCATTCCCATTATGAAGGCAATTGGGTCTATTTATTTTATGATGGAGCAGTGGCTAGAGCTTTCGGAAATGCATCCGTGGGTGGGGTGGTTCGTGATCAGGCTGGTAATTAGATTTTGGGCTTTAATCATTATTTGGGAAGATGATTGTTTTTGGAGGAAGAACTTTGGGGTATTCTGGACAAAATTCTCATTTTATTAAATAAGGGTTACAAGAAAATCAGGATTCAGATAAATAACATTGAGGTGGTTAGTGCCTTGTCCATAGAAGAGTTGGTGGACTTCGGTATTACCTTTGCTTAGAAGAGTTAAACGTATTTTGCGCTCTGAAAATCAGTGAGAAATCAAGTATGTTATTAAGGAGTGTAATTTAATTGCAGATCAATTGGTAAAGATTAGTCTTTCTTGGCAAACCTTCCTTCATATTTTTGAAGTACCTCCTGATTTGACGGTTACGACTATCCAACAAGATAATGCCTTTAGAATCTTTCAGTAGTTGATACTACCTGTCTATTTTTTTTCATAAAAAACGACAGTTTCACATTAAAATTGTACATTTTGTTATAAAATTCTATTAGTTGTTTTTCATTTTGAAAATGCTTCTAAATTTCTTTTAAAAAAGTAAGATAAAGTAATTTAATAAAAAAAGATTATTTGCTTGTACAGTTGAAGAGAAATGGAGGAGGTAATATTACACTTTGAAAAAAGTTGCCATGGTAGCTCACAATCCAAAGGTTTTCATTAAACAAAACCACTGGTAACCACACTTCTAACTAGATTAGACAAGGTTAAACAGCAGACCCCATAGACTTTTTCCTCTCTTTTTGTTTTTTCTATTATTTAAATCTTTCAAAGGAGAACAGCCGACAAGAGGAAAAAAGTTGAGAAATAGGCATTGCTCCAACACGTGCTCCTGTTGTTGTTTTTAGGGTCAACGGGTTCTACATCAGATTAGAGTATCTACCGTGTCCGTGTTGGCTAAAACACCTTAGAAAATAAACTCTTTTAACATTTTTTATTTCCCTTCTTCATCAATTTTATAATTAGTTTCCAGAATATGTGAAAATTCCATCCTTGAAAACGAAAAGGCATCGTAGCTCATAGAAAGAGGCGCGTCTCAACTTATCACCTACCATTTCTAATTTGAAACAATTTTCGCAGCATTATTGTTACTCACTACTTCTTAATTTTCTCTCTTTTCTCCTTCTATAAATACCCTTTCTAGTTTTGCTCCAACATCTTCCATTTCCAGTTTCGAACCTCTGAGGTTATTGTTTTCAACTCCAAAGGCAACGAGTGTCGTTATTTGGGTCCTTGTTGCTGTAAAAATTCGCTTGCTTCTGAAAATTGTTCTCTTTATTCTTTGAATCGTTTCGACATTATTTTTCAATTGTTTGTTTCGATTTCTTTGAGGATGGTTTGCTTGGTTTCTCGCACGGGAAGGCACTTGCAGCGTTATGACAACCTCGGTCGCCGCCAGGTCGTCGGGTGAGTTTTGTTCTTTTTCCCATGTTGGGTTCTATCAAGAGTTGGCTGGCTTTGTATTCTGTTCAGATTTTTCATGCTATGAAAAAAAGAAAAGAGAAGAAAAAAAAAAACTTAACAATGAATGATGCCAAAGCTTATTAATTTGGTGATTGCAGGTGCATTCCCTATAGATTCAAATGTAGCAGTGATGGAACCATTAGTGATGAGTTAGAGGTTCTTGTAATCTCCTCACAAAAAGGTCAAAAAATGATGTTCCCTAAGGTACAAAAAAACAACAACATCCTTTTCTTTTGCCATTTGAAGTGTCCATTAAATTATGCAAATATTAACCATGTTTCTCTTTGTTTTTTTATTATCAGGGTGGGTGGGAGCTTGATGAATCCATAGAAGAAGCTGCTTTAAGAGAGTCAATTGAAGAAGCTGGAGTTATAGGCAATGTTGAGGTTGGTTTACTGTTAATACTGTCCTGCAGTTGCTTATATTATTATATAAATCAAAATCCCCCTCCACCCCAAAATTACTGATTTAGTTCTGTACTTGATGAACACAGTGTGAACTGGGCAAATGGTACTTTATAAGCAAAAGCCATGGCACATTTTATGAAGGTTACATGTTCCCTTTGCTTGTGAAGGAGGAACTTGATTTCTGGCCTGAGCAGAATGTTCGCCGAAGGACTTGGGTAAGCCATTAATCTAATAAATCTTGGGTTCTACTTCTAAGTATATACGAATCATGGTTTTTATTTTTTTTTTAATTTTGTTCAGATGAATGTGAAAGAAGCAAGGGATGTATGCCAGCATTGGTGGATGAAGGAAGCCTTAGACATTCTTGTTGAAAGACTGGCTTCCTTGCAGCAATAGAAGGAAGAAATCGTCTCCATTTGTTCTCTGATTTTTCTTTTTTGTTGATAAGGGGAAGGGGTACGGGTTATTTACAGATTGAATTCGAGATCAGTACCAATTCAAGACTTGATTTTAGATGTTTTGCCAGGCCTTTCTCCTTGTTAGAAAAGCAGAGGATTTAAGGGCCAATTATGTTGAGTTCCAAGGAGACAGTGGCAGCTGTAGATGTTTTAGGAAATAATTGTAAATTCAGGGAGGGATGGTTGGTGTTGCTGGTTGTACCTTTTGTTAGAATTGACTCGATTAAACAACAAATAAAAAAAAACATAATAAATTGAGAAATTGAACACACAAATTTAATGTGGAAAAACCCCTCCAAAGAGGATAAAAAACCACAGGCAAAAATAATTTTACTACAATGACAAAAGAACAAAGAGTACAAAAGATGGAGATAAAAACTAAACCCCAAAAACTTGAAAATAAAGAACCTTTAAAATGTAAACACAAAATTCTCTGAATGTATTATAAGTTTTAGTATCTAATGCGTGTATTTTCTAAGGTTGTAAAAGAGCCTATTTATAGGCTAAATTCACAGGTCAAATAATAATAAAATAATCTAAACTAATCAGTGTTTGATTAAAACAAATAAACAGAGTGTAACTAGAAGATTATTTCTCAAATTTGACTGAAATAGGATCATACTTAACAAATTTTCACATTGACTCATATTTCCACAACGCCATTTTTGCCAAAGCTTGCCACTAGCCTATCTTGAACCAAGCAGAGAATTAACTGAGTTGAATCTATGCTTAGAAACTGGAAGACTTCTAGCTTTCGACTTGTACACTGCCAAATCAAAATTAACTCGGATTTGATTTTCACGAACACAGTGCCCTAACTTTTCAAAACCTGCATCCGAAAAAGAACCTCTCTTCAACGAAATGGTCATACTTTTTTCCCTCCTATGACCAAGTTGCCTCCGCTCCAAACGAGTTGACTTCGACTCTGTAACGGACGAGGGATGTCAGATTTCACCGATCACTGTAGAACCTTCCAGAATAAAAAGATTGCTAGTTCTTTTACCTTTTAACAAAACGAGAGCTCCACGAGATACTTTAATGCCGCTCGACTCGATGTTGATTGTGCATCCTTTCAAGTCTAAAATACTCAATGAGATGAGATTCTTTCGTAAATCAGGTACATACCTGACATCTGAGAGTGTCCTAATCGTCCCATCGTGTATCCTAATTTTAACAGTACCAATACCAATTACCTTATTAGATGAATCGTTTCCCATGCGTACAATTCCACCTTCAACCAAACTGTATGTGGAGAACCATTCTCTATTGGGACACACGTGGAAAGAACATCCTGAATCTAGGATCCACTCGGACGTGAGCTTGGAGTTATCGCTCGTTGACACTAACAAGAAATCATCACCGCTTTCATCGGCCAAATTAGCACCAGCTACATCTTCATTGTTTTTCTCAGCAACTCTTTTATTTCGCAGTTTATAACAATCTACTTTGACGTGACCTAACTTTTTACAATAGCGACACCTTTTGTCTCGTTTCTTTGATGCTACCAAAATGGAAGCTTACTTATCTGCCTTGCTATCCAAACCAAACTCATTGTCGAGTTTGTCTCTACACAACAAATGACCCTTCAGATCTTCAAATGAGAGTCTGTCTCTACCATAAATCAGGGTCTCCCTGAAAGACTTGTATGAAGGGGGTAAAGAGCACAATAATAGCATAGCCTGATCTTCATTGTCAATATGAACCTCAAAATTCTTTAAATCATTTAAAAGAGTAATGAATTGACTGATGTGATCTCTAAGAAGCTTACCTTCGTTCATGCGAAACGTAAATAGACGTTATTTCAACACTAAACGGTTAACTAGAGACTTAGTCGCATAAAGAGTCTCTAACTTTTTCTACAAGACAGATAAGGTTTTCTTTATCAATACCTCCTGCAATACTGTATTCACGAGACACAACTGGATTACAGACCAGGTCTTTTCATCAAACTCTTCCCATTCTGTTTGATTTAGATTCTTAGGCTTTTTCCTGGTAACAACCTTTTTCAAGCTAGTTTGAACTAGAATTATCATCATTCGAACTTGCCACAGATTGTAATTTGTCTCACCATTGAACTTATCAATTTCAAACCTTGTTGCTGCCAGATCTAAATGGGCTGATCTATGAAAATTAAACTAGCTCTGTTACCACTTGTTAGGACCGACTCGATTATGCAACAAGTAAAAAAAATAGCGGAATAAATTGAAAAATTGAACACACAAATTTAACGTGGAAAACCTCCACCAAAAAGGATAAAAAAACCACAGACAAAGATAATTTTACTATAATAGCAAAAGAACGAAGAGTACAAAAGATGGAGATAAAAATTAAACCCCGAAAACCCGAAAGAATCCTCAAAACGTAAACACAAAATTCTCTAAATGTTTTATGACTTCTAATATCTAATGTGTATATTTTCTAAGGTTGTAAAAGAGCCTATTTATAGGCTAAATTCATAGGTCAAATAATAATAAAATAATCTCAACTAATCAGTGTTTGATTGAAACAAATAAACAAAATTTAATTAAAAAATTATTTCTCAAATTTGACTGAAATAGGAGTCATACTTAACACCTTCTTTGGGGGATCAATTCATATGAAAAAATTGTTGGAAAAACAAAGAAAAAAGTGAACAGATCGTAGAGCAAGTTGTATAATTCAATCCATGTCTCTACCATTTATTTAATTGCAAAGCGAAAACAAACAAAAAATAAATTAATGAGAATTGAACCCCTTAAGTTTTTGCATGACCCATGTTCTTTTTGCTGATATTTCTTTTCTTTTTTGGCGTCAAATCTGTCTACATGAAGGCGCTTCTATTTCCATTTTTTATATATAAAAAAAATTATAAGCTTAGCTTGTTGATGTATACTTTTTATGAGATAAAATTTGAAGCATTTTCAATGTAAAAATTCTCATGTATCAATTATAAAATAAAAAAATAGGTAATTTATAAATAAATATTGAAAATTTAATTTAAACATAATTAAAAATAAGATTTATATTTGATGCATTGAGAGAGTGCATATATATTATTAGTGATGACCCCACATTAGAAAAGAAACAACATAATTTTAGTTTTAATTTTTTTAATGATTTGTTATTATCTAATAGATAAGATTATGCACAGTTAAGATATGAAATATTAATCTTTAAAAATAAATTGCAATTTATTTATACTCTTTTTCTAATTTTTTGTTAATGGTATATGAGGTTTATGTGTAAAAAATCATCAAATGTTTTTTTATATATATTTATTAAAAGATCAGGCAATATAAGGCACAACACAGACGTATGAAAAGTTTAGATTATAATACAATTAAAAAATATATGATCAAGGGTGAAGGAAAAAAAATATTAAATTATAAAATTTTTAAGGTAATTTTTTATCATTTATAAATTTATAATTTTCCAAGAAATTTTAGAAGTAATTTTCCTTAAAATCTCTTCCTGCTGCCTTTTGCATTCGTTTTGAACATGACAAATGATTCAAATTTGTATAATACACAGATAGCCTATTGTATTAGGAATAGTTGCGTTAAAATAACACAATATTTCTCAAACATTAATTAGCTAATTGAGTATTATAAAATAGCTAATTATTCTGTTTGTAAAAAAAGTTTACAACTAATTTTAGGATAGTGTTAATAGGATAGTGTTAAGTAGAGATGGTAAAATGGGCTTGAGCTCAAGAATTTAATTCGAAAAAATTTAAGCCCAAAACTGTTTAAACATGATTTGATTGAAAAGTTAAAAAAAAAACAACTCAAAAAATTTAGAACTCAAAATAGTCTTGAAAAAATTTTATGCCAAAAAAGCTGACATTGAGATAGACCCAAATCCAAACCAGAATTTAGAAATAAAAATAAAAAAATCAAATTATATTTAAATATTTTTATAAAAGATTAATGATCTATTGTAATTTGATACACTAAATTACGCTCTTCTTAACATTCGAGGACTTATTCGCAAGCATTTTACGAGTCTTTTACAAACTTTTATTGACTTTTAGTGTTTATCATTAAAAATCATTTTTGTTTAGTTTTATTCCTTTCGAGACCTAAATTGGCAAAATGGTGCCATGGGAAACTTGATGATGTGTTTGAGTTGGTGTAAGGAGACGGCAATGGCCCGACCTTGAGAAAAAAAATTCAACGTGGGTGTCACGACATTGATGTCATGGAAGTTGCAGCACTGAGTCCTTTTGCCTCGAGGGTGCAAACTGTCGACAGAGTCGCGATAATGAGAGTGTGGTGTCACGACATCGAGCCCAAAGTCACGACATTAAGCTTCTAAGTTGTGATATCAGTGAAGGTTGTTAAAGCGGAGAAATCGTGAGCACCAACAGGGAAGTCGTGACATCAACCAATGGATGTCATGACATCAAGAATCCCTAGAGCCACACTTGTTCCACTGTCGAGGGTGTCGCAACCTTGTTGCCTGACGGGGTGAAAATTTCTCTAGGGGTAACCTTTTGTCCGACACCAACCCAAGTCAACACACATTTTAAAGGGAAATTTTGTCAATGTTATGGTTGAATTTCTCATCTGTTAGAATACCTTTTTAGTTGTCAACTTAAAGGAGCCAACTTTCTTTTATCTTTTTAGCTTAGTTGTTAATTTATTCTCCATTTTAGGTTTAGGTCATTTACTTTTCTGAGCTTAGTTGATGTGGTTGTTAGTTTAGTTATTTTTTTTTACTGTAGCTTGTCACTTCTTTTACAATTTGGTACTCAAATTAACTTTGTATTTGGATTCCTATTCAAATCATTCAATATATTTCCTTTTTATTTACTTTGAATAGCATAAAAATCTTTACTTTAGTTGTGTTTCTACCTCCATTGGTGTTGTCATCATCCTCTTCAAAGCACCAATCATGAAATTCCTAAGCTTTCTCTAACCTTACTATTGTGTTTATTTTAAAGAACTATTTGAGTATGTGTTTGACTGTTCTTTGCATGATGATGATCAGTGGTAGCTAAATTTATAGTGGTTAGTTGATGAAATTGTTGATTGGTTAGTTTTTGGTAAAGGGACTAAATCGTAAAAACTAAAATAAATTGAACAAACTTCAAAACTTAAAATTGACAACTTTAAGGGAATTTTAGGTAGGTGAGACCGAGAGGAGAGTTTAAATTTTTAGATCCCTAATTTAAAAAATAATCAGCAACATGGAAGTCAACCAACCGCTTGTGTTCATTGAATTGTTAGTTGTGTAATTTTAACTATTTTGCAACTTAGTCCTTTTTCGTGTTAGATGGTTAATTAGTGTAGTTACCCCTTGAATATGATTTGCCTTAATAAGATACTTAGCTAGTAGTTAGCTAGACTTCCTATTTGCATGCTTGTTTCACATTAATCACCTTGTCCCCAAACTCTCTTGGGTTAGATATTAGGAATACTCGAAGTATTCCATTGTGACACTTTAAAATATTACAACTAACCTATAACACTTACAGTACATTGCTAGATTTTTTATTGTATTTGTGTTGACTTATAGCTTCAACACATGCATGTCGGAGCATGACCAAGTTGTTGGCATCATTGCCTAGGAGTTTGTGTGTGATTGAGTTGATTTATGTGATTGTTGCTTGCTTGTCTAGGAAGATAATTAGCCAAAGTTAAGTATATAGATACAAATTTTTCTTTATTTTTGTTTGTTTTTTTCATGATTGAGTAGTCTTTTTTTCATTAGTGTTTTTCTTGGTTGTAGTTTTGGTGTATGACTTGAGACAATAACGAGTTAGTCCGTTTAAACCTAACCTAGAAATGTTGATAATGAACACATGACGAGGCCAACCTCCAAAGGGAGACCCACCACAGATATAACCCCCAATTTTTGATCCTTCTATCGGTAATCTTAGAGTTGAAGAGACATCTCTAGGCCTTCCAAATGTTAAGAAGTGTGCACGTCCTTTTCAGCCAAGGCAAATGGAGCATTGGACATCGCGAGATTAGGCCATGCCAAACTTGGAGGTAGTGCGAGAGAGCATCCGCCCGACTATTAACACGAATTATTGGATCTGGTGCCCTAAATGTAGTATTTTCATTTATGTACACTTCTAATTTTTTTAAACAGATTGGTCAATAACAATTCTTGGATTATATTAATATACTTTGTATAAATGTTCTCATATGGTTTTTGCATGCAAAGCAAAATAGAAGCAAATATTTGCTCACTAGTTGTCTAATGTTTAAATTATTATTAAGTGATATTATGTGATCGAATCGTAATAGGGAAAGACAACTTATATTAGTAGACGAACCTAAATATGTCCTTAGTCTTGTAACATCCCGCCCGGTGAAGCATTTGTGTCTGGATATTGTTTAGGTAAATAAAGCAGATGAGATAAGTTTTGAATAGGTATAATGTTAGAACTAGACCAAGTACAAGAACCCTTTAAGCAAGCCTATGACGCCTTGATGTTGGCGAGCACCAGGTTGGCACATAGTGATCAAGAAGTGTGTCGGGTTAGGAAGGATTCACCCAAAAGCTTTGATGGCACATAAAATGGACAGACTCTGTTATAGATAAGGGAAATGATCTTTATGATGCGAGTTTACATCAATAGTGTAGAGTATGCTATAAGATTATCTTTGAGTCAGTCAAGATGTAACACCCCAAACCCGGCCTAGAAGTTAGGTTCGAATCTGGCGTGTCACATTGAAGTGTTTTTCGAAAACCGTGTTCTCATTGAAAACCCTTCTTACTACTCAAAACCTTTGGCCATTTTAAAACTTGTGAAATGTTAATTCCCTTAAAACCTTACTTGCTGCCAAAGCTTACTTTTAAACAGTTTCGGAAACGAGATATTTTGAAAACTAGTTGTTATTTTAGAAAATCGTGCCCTACTTCTAACAGATATTAAGTATACTAAATAAATTTCCCAAATAAAAGATTAAGAAAATAAAGAGGCCTTAATACAACCCAAATCAAAAATCAAAGTGCTTAACTAAATAAACGAAATAGAAAAACATGTGCAGTTGTGTGGTCGTCTCTGAGTCCCTCTGCGACACCAATCCACTTAACGCTGGGGATTACCTGCACAGTTAATAAACGGGGTGAGTTTACGAAAACTCAGTGTGTAATCCCCTTACTAGAGTAACAGTCAGTAAACAGACAGAATTCAGAATCAGTCTGGGCCGGAGCCCATTACAGTAACAGTACAGTCTAGTTCAGAGCACACGTGGGCCAAAGCCCGTTACAATATCATTTGGGTCATAGCCCATAACAGAATCAATTGGGCCTAACCCATCTTAGCATCAGTTGGGCCGAAGCCCACATCGCAATAATATCACAATATATCATACATGCAATGCTGTGCAACCCACCCCAATAATCCAACCGCTACACACCAACTCCGTCCCCTAGTACACATCATGTGGGGATATAAATATCGACCCATCCATCCGATACACATCAATGGTAGCCTGGTTGCGGTACTACCTTCATTGCAGCAAGCTGCTAATCAAATATTAGGCTTAATAGGCATCGGTGGATCCACGGTCGTCAAGCAACCATGCGATCCTCATATACTTCCTCCGTTCCATAATTCCCAACTCATGCAATATGTCGGGTATGTCATGCTCAATCATCACACGTGTATGCAGAATGGCTATACTCAGTAACAGTCTTTTAAACATATATTAAGAGCATAACAGTCATACAACCACAGTCAAGTCAATTAAAACACAGTCATACATTCATAATCAAATTAGTCAAATTCGAAGTCTAAGTCGGTCATTTACCCTCAAGGGTAAAACAATCATTTTACCCTACAGGGGTATGTCAGTCATTTTACACTACAAAGGTTGTAATATCTTAATTTTGGGCCTAGTCGGAATAGTGGTTTTGTGACCACAAAATCTGAGATAGAAATAATTATTTTATGATTATTTTAAGGTCTATGATATGATTGCATGATTGTGTGAAAATTTAGTGAAGAAATTTTATGCATAAAGTGCTTAAATTGAAATTAGGGACTAAATCGAATAATTTGCAAAACTTACAGTATGAAATTGTTTTGAAATATTAATTAGGAGGTCTTAAATAGAAATTTTACCAATTTCTAAGTCTATGGACAAAAATTGGACATGGATGGAATTTTTGGAAAGTTTAGTAGTAAGGGCATTTTGGTCATTTAGGGGTAAAATGAATTAAAATACAAAATTAAAAGCCAATTTTGCTCATCTTCAACCCCATGGCCGAATATAGCAAGGAGGAACCATGGCTAGGGTTTTTCAAGCTTCCAAGCTCGATTGTAAGTCCATTCTAGCCCCGTTTTTCAAGTTCTTTACGTTTTTGGAGTCCCGGTAGCTCGATTAAGCTTATGCTAGCAATAATTTAACCTAGGGTTTATATTTGGAAAAAAACCCATACGTGAAATTTGTGTATTTTTATGTTTTATGATAGAATATGAGGTTTTAAATTACGTTAGAAAACTTGTGCTACTTGGTTTTAAGCGAAAACTAGCAAAAGGGCTTAATCGGTAAAAATACCTAATAGTCATAAGTACATGTTAGAGTGAGAATTTGATGTTGCCATAGAAGGGAAAAATGATCAGCATGTCATAAAACATAAGAAAATAGGCTGAAGTTTAATTTACGAGCTTTGGGGAAAAAATGTAAATATGCAAAAGTTTAGGGGTAAAATTGTAATTTTTCCAAAATATGATTTTGGGTCAATTTGAATAATGTGAGTCCTAATTAGACTATATTTTAAATGATAGAGCAAGGAAAACTAAAATTCGGGCTAAAATGGGGAAAATACCAAGTTGAGGAAGAAATGGTAAAAGTAGCCATTTTCGCATACGAGATAAGTTCATATGTAAATGTTGGTAACATAGTTATTATTTTAAATGTTTTTATGTTATTTAAATGATATGATGATATGCTGATTTTTTTTATCGTGAAATATTATGCTTTGTGGTTAATGTTGAGTAATATGCAAATTATGTTTACTACTTGATAAATATGAATTGCTACCGAGTATCGGTTCTGATATTCCATGGAAGACGGCAAATGTGAGATCGAGGGAAAAAGCCCGTTTGAACCTTAGGAATAGATTAGGATACAAGTGACATGTCACTAGGATGGTTGAGCATCCGAACTCGTTGAGTTGAGTCCGAGTTCACTTATGGATGCAAATGTCCGAACTCGTTGAGTTGAGTCCGAGTTCGTGAGATGTAACCAGGCATCCGAACTCATTGAGTTGAGCCCGAGTTCATTTATGGATGCGAACGCCCGAGCTCGTTGAGTTGAGTCCGAGTTCACTTAGGGGCGGGTTACATGATTTCTTGATTACATATGTAGCACTTATGTGCAAACTTTCCATGTATCCGAATTATATTCCGATGTGTTCAACGGGCAAAGTTCAACTCAAATGGAGGAATACTCAAGATGAAAGGGATGTATTGGTAAGTGTTGTGAAATGGATACTTTGAATAGGTATGTACTTAACCCTCGGGTTGAAAACTCGATATAACAACAATATGGTAAGATGATAAATGAAAATGTGATATGAATGTCTTAGTGATGATTATGCAAATGATGTTTTATGTTTGCTTATATGGTTATGTTACTTGCTATTTGCATGTGAATCCTCCTTTTCATTCCTTGTAATGTTGACAAGCCAGCTCGGAAAACGGAAACGATCGGAGGCATGCTCACACTATCCGTATACCATCTTGGCATAATGGCTTGCATATTTTAAGTATGGCATGTATAGCATTATAATCATTTTGTATATATGGTCTTATGATATGGTTATTGAGTGGTATGGAAATGCTTGGTCATGATTAGCCATTGGAATGGCTAATCATGATCATATTTGGTGTTATGTATGTCAAATTACTAGCTAATCCATGGAAACCATGAAATAGGTAAAATTTACCATAAAATAGATTCAGACAGCAGTAGTGACGTGAATTTTAAAAATCAATAAAAATAGTATAAATGGAATTAAATAATGAATAAGTTATGGAATCGAAGCTTGATGAGTCTATTTTCATATGGAAGAAGCGAAACAGGTATATGAGCTATATTTTATGAGATGTTTAAATTTTTGTGAAACAGGGCTAGAACGATTTCTGGATCCCATGTTCTGACTTTGGAAATTCACCATAAATTTTGAAAAGATAATTAGAAGTCATGCTTTATATTTAAAGATTCATTATTGAGTCTAGTTTTATTAGAGACAAACGGAATAGTCATTGAAACTTTGTACAGGGAGATATCTGATTCGTAATACACAGAGGTCAGAGTAGTCGAACCCTGAAACAGGGGAGACTTTAACTAATAAACTGTACTAATTGGCCTGACCAAAAATTCTAGAAAACAATTAATAGATAGATATATGAGTCTAGTTTCAGGAAAAATTTATGGAATTGGATTTCGAGTTTCAGAACTCGAGATATGATTTTTAAAGCGATTGTGATGCAGTTAGCTAGCTTGTTTGGAAATTTTAAAATGAATTGTATGAGCTGTTTAAGTAATGAATTAAGTCCGTTAACACCTCGTGTTCGACTCCGGCAACGGTCTCGGGTACGGGGCGTTACAAAGGTATTTCAGTAATTTTACACTACAAGGGTATTTTGATAATTTTATAAATCGGGGGTATTTCGATAATTTTACTAATCGAGGGTATTTTGGTAATTTTACAAATCGAGGGTGTTTCGGTAATTTTACAAATCAAGGGTATTTCGGTAATTTTACAAATTGAGGGTGTTTCGGTAAGTTTACAAATCGAGGGTGTTTTGGTAATTTCACAAATTAAGAGTATTTTGGTAATTTTACAAATTGAGGGTACTTTAGTAATTTCACAATTGAAGGTATTTCAGTAATTTTACAAATTAGGGGTATTTTGGTAATTTTACCAATCAAGCGTGTTTCGGTAATTTTAAAAATCGGGGGTATTTCGGTAATTTTACAAATCGAGGGTATTTCAGTAATTTTACAATTGAGGGTATTTCGACAATTTTACAAATTGGGGATATTTTGATAATTTTACAAATTGAGAGTATTTCAATAATTTCTCTTTATTATGGGTTTATGACTTACCTTGGCCCGTTAATAAGTCCTCCTTGGCTAAAGTGAATAGATATTATGCACCAGGTAGGATTCCAGAGAAGAGGAGGTGAGTCATTAAGACTGCTTAGGTACCAATTTCTCCCTAGATCCAATCCTAGACATACATATACCCATTGCCACACCTTAGCCTTATGACTCGTCCACGGTCTCGATTAATTAATTATTTAAGTTTTATGTCTGCTTGAGTAGTTACCAAAAGCTAGGTCCACAACCCATTTACTAAACATTAACAGATCCACACTTATTCATTTGGCCCCTTTAGGCCCAATCTCGTTCACATGGTCCATCAGGCCCAATCACATTCATATGGCCCATCAGGCCCAACTACTTCCCACCTAATAGTTAGATTTACAAAAGCAGGCCCATTCAACCCATCGAGGCCCAGAACAGCCCCAGCACACGAGAACGCTCGTGGCGGCTTTCAGCTTTTGCCGATTTCTAACAAAGAAGGGCGTGAATACACACTTGTTTATGAGAATACGCTGAAGTCCACGATCACCAACTCATCTTGTTCGCTCTATTTAAAGCCAACTTCTCGCCAATTCTCATGTTAGCTTCTCGATGTGGGATTACTTTCAACCATTAGGAAAATTCCTTATTTTTATATGACCACTTCAACCATAGAGCTCTAGACAGCAAAATAAATACTCTATTGCGCATCCCAAGACTTGAACCTTAGACCTCACAGTTACACAACACGCAACCTTGCCACTCCACCTAGGCTCTTTCTGTGTCATATTTTATCCTCAATTAAATATAATGTTTATAGGCCAGAGTCCAGGTTCCTTTAAAAGAAAAACCAAAATAAATTGCAAGAGCCAAGACTTGAACCCAAGCTTCCTTGCAACCTTAATGACGCCACAACCATTAGACCACAAACTTCCTTGTGTCATTTATTTACCTCAATAATTTAAAAGGCCTTCATCCAAGCACCCAGGGTTTTATTCACTTATTACCAAAATTTTTGCTAAAGCCCAGGTTTGAACCCAAGATTTCTCCAACACTTCTCAGGGCCATTAACCACTAAAACAGACATTTAATTGTGTCATTTCCTTGTACAATTAAATGCTTATATACAACCTCCTTACAGACCTATACTAAAGGCCCAATACTTCTAGACCCAAATTTGGGGCATTACAATCCTACCCCCTTAAAGAAATTTCGTCCTCAAAATTTCTAACTATCAGAATAAGTGCTTAGCTCAATCTACACCACTACGGCCCCGCTGCGCACTCTAGTTCCAAACTACACGAATACGCTTTTAACTTAATCTCAAAACCTCTCACACCCAACCAAAACATCTAACCACAGAAGCAAACAGATATTTACCTCACATGCCTATAATTTCTATATTCAAACATCACATCCAAACAAAACACACCTGTCTTAAAAGGAACTATGATCCCTCCTCTTGTTGCACTCCAAGTGCCTAGCCTGAAGTGTTTCACCATACGCCTTAACTCTTGCCACGAACACTTCTTCCAACACTTCCCTTACCAACTAGATCAGTGCCTCTGTACCAAGCTCCGGGTTATTGTTACCAGAAGTGTAACATCCCTAACCCGTAACCGACATCAGATTAGGGTTACGAGGCATTACTAGACAGACAAAAAATTTCAGACCAATACAGAATAACATATATTAAATATCATTAATGCAGAGGCATTCATCAACAATTCATTTATTAATACGGCCTACGAGACCTAAAACATACATTTAAGAAAGGTTGGAACTAAAACGAATGCATTTAGAACTTTCAGAACTTAACCAATTCTTTCAAACTGTTAAAGTCACACGCCTGTGCAACTAAGCCGTGTGTCACACACGGGCACTAGACACGCCCATGTGAACCATCCGTGCCAAAAATAGGTCCTATACTGACTTTTTCACATGGCCAATAGGCACGCTCGTGTACTATGGCCGTGTGATACTTAGCTAGCTACTGATTTTAGCCTACGGCCATATGACACACCCGTGTGTCAAGACTGTGTGGTTCTTAGGAGAATACTGCTTTTCTTACACGGCCACAAGGCACAACCATGTCCCTTGATCGTGTAGCACCAAGCAGACTTGGTTTAAGCCAACTTGCCACCCCTAAATGGGTCTTTTCTACTATCAATATTTACAACATTCATGCGACCATTAACAACCAATTTCATGCTTAAAACATGCTTCATTATAACAAAAACATATTAGCTCATAAAACACTACAAACATACACCATTTGGCACCATCAACCAAATACCAAAACCATATACAACATTTCATTTGCTAGCCAACTCTCATGGCATAATATATACACATCAAAATTTATAAACATAGACCTTCTAGCCTATACATGCCATACTTTAAAATATGTACACTTTCAAAAGTACTAAAATGAGTTCGATAGTGTGGAGACGATCCTCGACTATCCTCGAGCCTTTAGTAGCTACGATAACTATAAAACAGACAAAAATCATACAGAGTAAGCTACAAGGAGCTTAGTAAGCCAATTACAATTGGTCTAACTACTAAAACATATAAGTACAATTCAACCATAAAGATTCATAACCATTTCATAGAATAATTCATAAACTTAATCTCAGATTTCATACGCTATAATCAGAAGGGTTAGAAATGATACAGATGCTCATAATCAAGTACAATGCCGACGTCCCAGACGTGGTCTTACATGTAATTCAATATCGATGCCTCTGTCCCAGACAGAGTCTTACACAAAATCAGATACGATACCGATGTTTGAGATGGTCTTATACGTAAATCTCATTGAGGCCTGTGTCTTAGACATGGTCTTACACGATGTCACAGACAGATGTCAACTTTGCTTAGGAACATACAGAGTTTTTCAGATATTAACATATTATCATACTTTACTCCAAAGATATACATCAGGCACTCAAGGCCATCCAATATAGATTACAGGTTATATGTGCAAAATTTATTTCAATTAACACGTAATTGTAATTTGACCTACCTCGGACGGATTTTGTACGGAACGAGTCGACTATTCGACTATTTTACACTTTCCTCGATCTAAGTCCTATTTTCTTTGTTATTGATGTAATACAATACAAATTCAACCATTCAATAATTCATTTCATTTAATTTAATCCATATACACATATTTAGGTCACTTTACATTTTAGCCCTTACATTTTCACACTTTGACAATTTAGTCCATTTTTCACAAAATCACCAATATGCAAAATTTCTTTGCAACAAGGGCTAGCCGAATTTTCATGGCTTCTATATAAGCCCCTACAACATGTTCAATTCACAATTTAGTCCTTCAAAACCTCATTTTCAAAATTTAACCCAAATAGCTCAATTTCATCAAAAGCTTAAAGACAAAACTTATAAATCATCTACCAAGCCTTTATAATTCATCCAAAAACATCACAAAACTCATGATATCAACAATGGCATTTCATGAAATCTTTAACAGAAATAGAAATTCAGACATGGATTTTGAAGAACACAAAGCAATGATCACAGAAACGTAAAAATCATCAAAAACCGAGCAAAATAAGCTCACCTATTTAACCATGCACTAGCCGAACATCAAAATGCTTCAATGGCTTCTTGTATCTCTAATTTTCAGTTGAATAAGGTGAAAATGCATGGCCATTTTATGTTTATTTTATTTTATTACATATTATTCACTTTTTCCCATTTTACCCTTGACTAAATAACATAAATTTTCAACCACTAATGTCCATACTTGTCCATGCATTAGTACAATGGTCCAATTGACATGCAATGACCCTTATTTTAAAAGCCAAGCCAAATAGGTGCTTTAGCATCTAGCATTCAACTTTTATACTTTACGCGATTTAATCCTTTTTCATAATTAAGCACAGAAACAGACAAATTAAATCACAGAAATTTCACAGATGTAAATTCATATATCACAGACACAAAATAATATTAAAATATTTTTTAGACTCAGATTTGTGGTCCTGAAACCACTATTTCGACTAGGGTCAAAACTGGACTGTTACAATTCTCCGCCTTAGGGATTTTCGTCCCCGAAAATCTTACTGTTAAACAGATTCGAATATTGTTGTCTCATTGCATCCTCAGGCTCCCACGTAGCCTCTTCTACTCCGTGTCTATACTACATCACTTTAACTAACGAAATTTTCTTGTTTCGTAACTCTTTAATCTCACGAGCTAAAATACAGATCGGCCTTTCTTCGTAAGTCATATCAGATTGAATCTCAATTTCAGAAGGGGATATCACATGGGACGGATGAGATTTGTACCGTCGAAGCATCGATACGTGAAATACAATATGTATATTTTCTAACTCAGATGGTAGCCTCAATCTATAAGCAACCGGTCTAACTCGCTCGATGATTTCATACGGTCCAATGAACCTCGGACTCAACTTCCCCTTTTTACCAAATCAGAATAGTTTCTTCCACAGAGACACTTTCAGAAACACTTTATCACCGATCTCAAATTCGATATCTTTTCGTTTTAAATCCGCATAATATTTTTGACGATCAGAGGCAGCTTTCAAACTATTTCAGATTACTTGCACTGTCTGTTCTATTTCTTTTATCAAATCAATATCGTAAATCTTATTCTCATTGAGCTCAGACCAGTATAACGGAGTTCTACACTTTCTACCATATAAGGCTTCGTACGGTGCCATTTTGATGCTCGATTGAAAACTGTTATTATAAGAGAATTCAACCAAAGGTAGATGTGACAGCCCTAATTTGAACCTAGTCGAAAAGTGGTTTCGGGATTACAAAACTGAGTCATAAAAATAATTATCTGTTAAATTCTGTGTTTATTATATGTGTAAATGCATGTGTAAAAGTTTCATGCTCTGATCTAGTCATTTGTATGTGAAATTTATAAGATAGGACTTATGTGATAAAACCTGAAAGTGTGATAGGTAAATTTTAAAGTACCAAATAATGCATGAAATGATGACATGAGGGATTTGCATGTCAAATGGACCAATTTTGTTTAGTGGCCGGCCATAAATGATGGTTGATGTATAATATATGTTTTATTTTAGTATTATAATAAGTGATGGCTTTATTTTTTAAATAAATTAATTAGTAAAACAATAAAAGATGATAAAAAAAATAGATGTTCATCTTTCTTCTTGATTGCTGAATTTGGGAAAGAAAATATTGAAGAAGAAACCAAGGCATTCGGCCATGGCTATCCCAATTTAAGGCATGCATTGTGATTTTTTATTTTAATTGATTATGAGATTAAATTGGTAAGTATATAGTTTATTTAACCCATGGTTTAAATTCATGAATCAATGAACAAATATCCATTCGGCCAGTGCTAAATTGCTGTTATTTTGATAAGTCTTTGGGAAGATGTTAGTTATTTGTTAAGTAGCTTAAATGATGGTTGAATGAGTAGAATTCATGGTTGAAAAGTACAAATTGAAATTTGCCGTATGAGTGTATATGCAATTTGGAAAGAAAAAAAATGTTGTTGTTGAGTTGAGTTTTCATTTGATATATATATTCATTCGGTCAAAAGGGGGAGGAATAAGATGAATTTAAAATGTTGTGGGTTAATTTTTTTAGTTGGTTAAATGATTGTGGTCATTGCCGAATACAATTGTGTTAGGGGAAATAGGATTAAATATCGGTTTGATGAACTAAATAAATACATATATATTCGACTATATAGATTTGATGTGTACTTGAAAATATAATAAGCCTTGAGAGATTGTGCTTGTGTATGTGAACTAAATGTTTAATGAGTATTAGGCTAAAAGGAGTAAAAGGTTAAGTCATAAGAATATTTGAATGATATTCATATTTGGACATTAGGGTTATATGAACTTTAGTTATTTGAGTTATGTGTTATGTGAACTATTTATTTGATATACATAATCGGTCATTGTTTGGAAATAATGTAACCTATGTGTAATTTGCTACAATTGATCATGAGATAGAATTTGTATATGAAAGCTAAGTTTGAGTGGTTAGGGCCGAATGGGATATATAAGATACTAAAGCATGTTATAATTATATATTGGTGTGTACGTGGTTGTAATTAATCTTCTACTTGAATTCGGTTAGATAAGGTCATGGTATGAGTTTAGTAGGGTTAATATCTTAAAATTGAATGGAGTTTTAGTTAACCTCATGTGTCATGTACGTTAAAATAGTTGATGATTTGGGTGTTATTATATGCATTTATGCTAAGGATTTTTCAGCTATGTTTTATATCTATGAAATGATTATAATGGATAATTTAAGAGTAATTTCGGCTTGTTAAATATGTGGTACGTGTATGAAAAATTGTATAAACATGATGTATTGAAGTTACCCTATAAGATCGAAATGGGTAATTAAATTATTGGTGTGTATGTATTTTTATTCATTGAAACTTGGCATGTGAAATGGGTGTATGATAGTTAATATGTGTGCTTAAGGTGATGTGATAAAATAATTAGGTATATGGTTTGGTTTCATTATTGAGTATAAGGGTTAAGTGCTTTAAAAGGCCTTTGATGTTCGAAATGATTAAACAAATTCATTTATTTAAATTAAGCTCAAGAGAAAAGAGGAACTAGACCAGATAAAGGAAAGGAGAAAGCGAACGAATATTCTATCCGCAAATGTTCAAAAATATCCGAGGTAAGTTTTGAGTAATTACAGTTATTAGATAATTGATGTAATGAAATAAGCATGATAAATGAATTGCAATCTATTGTCTCTACTTGAATAAGGTTGTTTAATAAATAACTTGAGTATATGGAATGTAATCGAATGGATATTAGGAGTTAAGCCGAGGTAGTGAAATGGTTATGTGTTCTTGCATAAAAGTGTTGAATCAAAAGATATATTGAAAGTGTGTTTTCGTTGTGTGCTCATACTCGAATGAAGAAAGTGAAGTACAAATGTGATATGTTATATGAGCCGAATTATCACGTGGGTAAATATGCTTAGCTCTCGATATATTATATATCCGGGTTAAATCCCGTAGGCTTCGTACTGGTAATGTATATCCGGGTTAGATCCCGCAGGCTTAGTGCTGGTACTATATCCGGGCTTAAAGTTCCGCAGGCTTTGAGCTAGTAACTGGATTCGGGTTTTGAATCCTAGCCGGCTTAACGCTGACGATTCAAATGAGATTACAAATTTAAATGTTCAAAGTAAACTATTATCGAATATGTATGATACATGGTAATGACCAGGTACGTATTATGTACTGTTATGTGAATTGATTGCAAAGTGAGTCATTAGTATCAAACAACGATATAACTATGTGAATGATTAATATATCTATGAATAAGAGAAATGACCTATTCGATCGATGTCTGCCATTATATGAAAATATGTGAATTAAATTAGTTGTATGAGCCATAAAGTAAAGTGAAGCATGTGCTGAAAATTTCTTTGTGTATTTACATTCGGCCAATAGTCTTTATGTGTGGTATACTTGTGTATATTTGGCCTAGTGATTGTAATTAGAATACGAATTTGGTAATATTCATTGTTCGATTTAAATGACATGTTTTAATTGCTGAAATGCTTAAAACTTACTAAGCCTCAAAAGCTTACTCTGTTTCTTATCTCTCTGTTTTATAGATTTTTGATTTTGGCCACCAACTCAGGGATCGTCAGCAGTTCATCGTACTTTCAATCTTGTTGGTACAGTTATATTTTGGTCTCGATATGGCATGTATAGGTTGGACTATTGATAAAATATGTTTTGTAATTGTAAATATTTTGGCTGTATGAAAATGGCATTTATAACTTATAAATCTGTATGTATTCAGTTCAATTTCTGCTTTTGTTGATAGATTATGTGATTGAAAATTTAAATGTTCAGCTTGGTAATACCTCATAGCTTAAACCGGCGATCGGACTCGGGCTAGGGGTGTTACATTTTATTGGTATCAGAGCTACGGTTTAGTCGATTCTAGGATTAAAGTTGCATTTATGAGTCTAGCTATACATGCCATATAGTATTAATACGATAGTATGATGAATTCTGACAGTTAAAAATGTGTTTTCGTATAGTAATGGATCCCGATCCCAATCGAGCGGTAGCTGATGATGTTGAGAGTGTAGCGCCTGCTCCCGCGCATGGGACAGCGCCGATGGACTCTCAACCTATTGTAAGCAATCAGAATGACAAGGCTAGACAGGCTTTTTATAGTGTGATGAATGATTGGTTCAACCAATACATTCGAACTAATACGGCTGTTCCACAACCCCCACTCCCGAATAATACGCCCCCTGCACCTACAATACCTTCGGTAATTGATCAGACGAGGTTAAATAAGCCTCCGATTGACAGAATCAGAAAGCACGAGGCTACTGATTTTAAAGCTACAGATAGTGATGATGCCGAGCAAGCTGAATTTTGGTTGGACAACACTATTTGGGTACTCGATGAACTATCCTGCACACCCGATGAATGTCTGAAGCGTGCTATATCTTTGCTACGTGATTCTGCCTATTATTGGTGGAATACATTGGTTTCATTGTACCTAGAGAGCGGGTGATGTGGGAGTTCTTCCAAACTGAATTCCGAAAAAAGTATATCAGTCAGAGGTTCATCGATCAGAAACGAAAAGAATTTCTTGAGCTTAAACAAGGTTCTATGTCAGTTACTGATTATGAACGGAAGTTTGTCAGACTTAGTAGATATGCTCGAGAATGTGTATCGTCTGAGGCTATTATGTGTAAACGTTTTGAAGATGGGCTGAATGAAGATATAAAAATATTTGTTGGCATTCTTGAAATACAAGAGTTCGTAGTACTTGTCGAGCGAGCTTGCAAAGCCGAAGAACTTAGTAAAGAAAAAAGGAAAGCTGATGTTGAAATTGGAGAATTTCGTAAAAGAACTTCAGGAAAGTCTTTTCAACAATCATCGAAGAAATTTCGAAATGATTCAGGCCGATCAAAGAATACTTCAGGTTTTTCCAGACGAGACCACGATCGACCCCCTGTGAGTACACGAGCCATTCAGTTGCCAGTGTTAGAAATGATTGACGGGATAGGACCGAGTGCAAGTATTGTGGAAAATGGCATTCGGGGAGCTGTAGATTTCATGACCGCTCTTGTTATAAATGCAGATCAACCGACCATTTCATTAAAGACTGCCCGAGATATCCGAGCAAAATGCGAACTAAAGTGGGAAACCGAGTACTACAGCACGAGGTAGACCACCTAGGAATTCGGGGAATGCTAGTAGCGATCAGAGAAGGTCTAGAGATGTTACAACTAGATCCGAGGCTCGTGCTCCTGCAAGAGCTTATGCTCTACGCGCACGCGAGGATGCTTCTTCACCTGATGTTATTACCGGTACTTTCACTCTCTTTGATACTGATGTGATTGCTTTGATTGACCCTAGTTCTACTCATTCATATGTATGTGAGACTTTAGCATCCAGTAAGACTCTACCTGTTGAGTCTACTGAGTTCGTAATTCGAGTGTCAAATCTTTTAGGTCGATATGTGTTAGTCGACAAAGTGTGCAGGAAATGTCCCCTGATAATCTGAGGTTTCTGTTTTCCGGCCGATTTGATGCTTTTACCGTTTAATGAATTTGATGTTATTCTCGGTATGGATTGGTTTACCGTTCATGATGCAGTTGTGAATTGCAAAAGAAAGACTATTGATTTGAGATGTGCAAATGATGAGATAATCTGAGTTGAGTCTACTAATAAGAACAGGTTACCAGCAGTTATATCCTCGATGTTAGCTCAGAAATATGTCAAAAAGGGGTGTGAAGCTTATCTTGCATACGTACTTGATAGTAAAGAATCAGAAAAGAAGCTTGAATCAGTATCAATGGTTTGTGAATATCCAGATGTTTTTCCCGAGGAATTGCCAGGGTTACCACCTGTTCGGGAGGTAGAGTTTGGTATCGAACTTATACCTGGGACGACACCAATTTCGATAGCTCCGTACCGTATGGCACCAATGGAATTGAAAGAATTGAAAAATTAGTTGCAAGAGTTGACGGATAGAGGGTTCGCTCGACCGAGTTTCTCACCTTGGGGTGCACCAGTATTGTTTGTGAAAAAAAAGGACAAAACCATGAGATTGTGCATCGACTATCGTCAGTTGAATAAAGTGACGATAAAGAATAAATATCTGTTACCGCATATTGATGATTTGTTTGATCAGCTGAAGGGAGCTTCAGTGTTTTCAAAGATAGATTTGAGATCGGGTTATTATCAGTTGCGAGTTCGAGACTCAGATATACCTAAAACTGCTTTCAGAATGAGATACGATCACTACGAGTTCTTAGTGATGCCGTTTGGGCTCATTAATGCCCCTGCAGTATTTATGGATTTGATGAACTGAATTTTTAGGCAGTATTTGGACCGGTTTGTAGTTGTGTTTATAGATGACATCTTGATTTATTCACGTGATGAAACTGAACACGCCGAGCACCTGAGATTAGTGTTGCAGATTTTACGGGATAAGCAATTATATGCTAAGTTCAGTAAATGTGAGTTCTGGTTGAGAGAAGTTAACTTTTTGGGACATGTAGTATCCGCATCGGGTATTCGAGTTGATCCGAGCAAAATTTCAGCCATACTTGATTAGAAGCCCCCGAGAAATATTATTGAAGTTCAGAGCTTTTTGGGACTTGTTGGTTACTACAGACGGTTTGTAAAAGGTTTTTCGATGATAGCCACACCAATGACGAAGCTACTTCAGAAAGATATTAAGTTCGAATGGTCAGAAAAAAGCCAGAAAAGTTTCGACCAACTAAAAACGCTTTTGACGGAAACCCCAGTGTTAGTGCAGCCCGAATCCGGTAAAAAGTTTGTCATTTACAGTGATGCGTCCTTACATGTGCTGGGTTGTGTTTTGATGCAAGAGGGTCGAGTTGTAGCTTACGCATCGAGGCAATTGAAGGCACATGAGAAAAACTATCCGACTCATGATCTCAAATTAGCTACCATAGTTTTTGCTTTAAAAATATGGCGACATTACTTTTTCGGAGAAAGATGTCATGTATATTCGGATCATAAAAGCCTCAAATATTTAATGACACAAAAAGATTTAAATCTGAGACAAAGACGTTGGCTTAAATTGTTGAAAGATTATGATCTTGTTATTGACTATCATCCTGGAAAGGCTAACGTGGTTGCCGATGCTTTGAGTCGCAAATCACTGTTTGCTTTTTGAGCGATGAATGTTCACTTGTCCGTTTCATCTGATAATGTATTAGTAGTAGAATTAAAAGCCAAACCGTTATTGATTCATCAAATATGTGAAACTCAGAAAGTTGATGATGAATTGGTGGCTAAACGAGCTGAATGTGTTTCGAATGTGGATTCAGAGTTTCAAATTGACGACAATGATTGTTTGAGGTTCAGAAGTCAATTGTGTATTCCAAGAAATTCAAAACTTATTTCGATGATTTTGATTGAAGCTCATAATAGCCGAATGTCGATCCATCCTGGTAGCACGAAAATGTACAACGATCTGAAACGTCAGTTTTGGTGGCCTGGTATGAAACGAGACATTTTTGAATTTGTTTCGAAGTGTTTGGTATGTCAACAAGTGAAAGCGGAACATCAAGTGCCTTCAGGATTACTTCAGCCGATCATGATACCCAAATGGAAATGGGATCGAGTCACGATGGATTTTGTATCTGGGTTGCCATTGTCGTCAAGCAAGAAAGATGCGATCTGGGTTGTTGTTGATAGATTGACAAAGTCAGCATATTTTATTTCTGTACGTACGAATTATTCACTTGACAAACTAGCCAAGTTGTATGTTTCTCATATTGTGAGGTTATACGGGGTACCTATTTCTATTGTATCGGATAGAGATCTGAGATTCACATCGCGATTCTGGAGGAAGTTGCAAGAAGCATTGGGTACCAAGTTGCATTTTAGCACCGCTTTTCATCCCCAGACTGATGGTCAATCCGAGTGGATCATTCAGATACTCGAGGATATGTTGAGATGTTGCATCCTTGAGTTTAGTGGTTCATGGGAATGATATTTGCCTTTGATTGAATTCGCTTACAACAATAGTTTTCAATCAAGCATTAAGATGGCACCTTACGAGGCTTTGTACTGTCGTAAATGCCGTACACCGTTGTTTTGGACCGAGCTTAGTGAAAGTAAAATCTTCGGGGTTGATTTGGTTAAAGATGCTGAGTAGTAAAAGTAATCTGTGAAAGTCTGAAAGCAGCTTCAGATCGTCAGAAATCGTATGCAGATTTAAAGCGAAAAGACATTGAATATCAAGTCGGAGACAAAGTGTTTCTTAAGGTTTCACCTTGGAAAAAGGTGCTTAGATTTGGTTGTAAGGGCAAATTGAGTCCGAGGTTCATCAGGCCGTATGAAATATCCGAACGAGTTGGGCCAGTCGCATACAGATTGATTTTACCCCCTGAGCTTGAAAAGATTCACAATGTTTTCCATGTTTCGACGTTATAGATCCGATCCATCACACATAATTAATCCATCAGGGGTCGAAATTCAAACTGATTTGAGTTACGAAGAAGAACCGGTTCGTATTTTGACTTGTGAAGTAAAAGAACTACGAAATAAGAAAATCTCATTAGTGAAGGAACTGTGGCTTAAGCATGGGGTTGAAGAAGCTACTTGGGAACTAGAAGACTCTATGAAGGATAAATATCCTAACTTATTCACCAGTAAGATTTTTGGGGACGAAAATTTCTTAAGTGGGTGAGAGTTGTGATAGCCCTAATTTGACCCTAGTCAGAAAGTGGTTTCGGGACCACAAAACTGAGTCATAAAAATAATTAACTGTTAAATTCTGTGTTTATTATATGTGTAAATGCATGTGTGAAAGTTTCATGCTTTGATCTGGTCATTTGTATGTGAAATTTATAAGATAGGACTTATGTGATAAAACTTGAAAGTGTGATAGGTAAATTTTAAAGTACCAAATAATGCATGAAATGATGACATGAGGGATTTGCATGTCAAATGGACCAATTTTGTTTAGTGGCCGGCCATAAATGATGGTTGATGTATAATATATGTTTTATTTTAGTATTATAATAAGTGATGGCTTTATTTTTGAAATAAATTAATTAGTAAAACAATAAAAGATGATAAAAAAAATAAATGTTCATCTTTCTTCTTGATTGCTGAATTTGGGAAAGAAAATATTGAAGAAGAAACCAAGGCATTCGGCCATGGCTATCCCAATTTAAGGTATGCATTGTGATTTTTTATTTTAATTGATTATGAGATTAAATTGGTAAGTACATAGTTTATTTAACCCATGGTTTAAATTCATGAATCAATGAACAAATGTCCATTCGGCAAGTGCTAAATTGCTGTTATTTTGATAAGTCTTTGGGAAGATGTTAGTTATTTGTTAAGTAGCTTAAATGATGGTTGAATGAGTAGAATTCATGGTTGAAAAGTACAAATTGAAATTTGCCGTATGAGTGTATATGCAATTTGGAAAGAAAAAAAAATGTTGTTGTTTAGTTGAGTTTTCATTTGATATATATATTCATTCGGTCAAAAGGGGGAGGAATAAGATGAATTTAAAATGTTGTGGTTTAATTTTTTTTAGTTGGTTAAATGATTGTGGTCATTGCCGAATACAATTGTGTTAGGGGAAATAGGATTAAATATCGGTTTGATGAACTAAATAAATATATATATATTCGACTATATAGATTTGATGTGTACTTGAAAATATAATAAGCCTTGAGAGATTGTGCTTGTGTATGTGAACTAAATGTTTAATGAATATTAGGCTAAAAGGAGTAAAAGGTTAAGTCATAAGAAAATTTGAGTGATATTCATATTTGGACATTAGGGTTATATGAACTTTAGTTATTTGAGTTATGTGTTATGTGAACTATTTATTTGATATACATAATCGGTCATTGTTTGGAAATAATGTAACCTATGTGTAATTTGCTACAATTGATAATGAGATGGAATTTGTAAATGAAAGCTAAGTTTGAGCGGTTAGGGCCGAATGGGATATATAAGATATTAAAGCATGTTATAATTATATATTGGTGTATACGTGGTTGTAATTAATCCTCTACTTGAATTCGGTTAGATAAGGTCATGGTATGAGTTTAGTAGGGTTAATATCTTAAAATTGAATGGAGTTTTAGTTAACCTCATGTGTCATGTGTGTTAAAATAGTTGATGATTTGGGTGTTATTATATGTATTTATGCTAAGGATTTTTCAGGTATGTTTTATATCTATGAAATGATTATAATGGATAATTCAAGAGTAATTTCGACTAGTTAAATATGTGGTACGTATATGAAAAATTGTATAAACATGATGTATTGAAGTTACCCTATAAGATCGAAATGGGTAATTAAATTATTGGTGTGTATGTATTTTTATTCATTGTAACTTGGCATGTGAAATGGGTGTATGATAGTTAATATGTGTGCTTAAGGTGATGTGATAAAATAATTACGTATATGGTTTGGTTTCATTATTGAGTATAAGGGTTAAGTGCTTTAAAAGGCTTTGATGTTCGAAATGATTAAACAAATTCATTTGTTTAAATTAAGCTCAAGAGCAAAGAGGAACTAGACCAGATAAGGGAAACGAGAAAGCGAACGAATAGCCTATCTGCAACTGTTCAAAAATATCCGAGGTAAGTTTTGAGTAATTAGAATTATTAGATAATTGATGTAATGAGATAAGCATGATAAATGAATTGCAATCTATTGTCTCTACTTGAATAAGGTTGTTTACTAAATAACTTGAGTATATGGAAAGTAATCGAATGGATATTAGGAGTTAAGCTGAGGTAGTGAAATGGTTATGTGTTCTTGCGTAAAAGTGTTGAATCGAAAGATATATTGAAAGTGTGTTTTCGTTGTGTGCTCATACTCGAATGAAGAAAGTGAAGTACAAATGTGATATGTTATATGAGCCGAATTATCACGTGGGTAAATATGCTTAGCTCTTGATATATTATATATCCGGGTTAAATCCCGCAAGCTTCGTGCTGGTAATGTATATCCGGGTTAAATCCCGCAGGCTTCGTGCTGGTAATGTATATCCGGGTTAAATCCCGCAGGCTTAGTGCTGGTATTGTATCCGGGCTTAAAGTTCCGCAGGCTTTGAGCTAGTAACTGGATTCGGGTTTTGAAACCTAGCAGGCTTAACGCCGGCGATTTGAATGAGATTACAAATTCAAATATTCAAAGTAAACTATTATCGAATATGTATGATACATGGTAATGACCAGGTACGTATTATGTACTGTGATGTGAATTGATTGCAAAGTGAGTCATTAGTATCAAACAACGATATAACTATGTGAATGATTAATATATCTATGAATAAAAGAAATGACCTATTCGATCGATGTCTGCCATTATATGAAAATATGTGAATTAAATTAGTTGTATGAGCCATAAAGTAAAGTGAAGCATGTGCTGAAAATTTCTTTGTGTATTTATATTCGGCCAATAGTCTTTATGTGTGGTATACTTGTGTATATTTGGCCTAGTGATTGTAATTAGAATACGAATTTGGTAATATTCATTGTTTGATTTAAATGACATGTTTTAATTGTTGAAATGCTTAAAACTTACTAAGCATCGAAAGCTTACTCTGTTTCTTATCTCTCTGTTTTATATATTTTTGATATTGGCCACCGACTCGGGGATCGTCAACAGTTCATCGTACTATCGAACTTGTTGGTACAGTTATATTTTGGTCTCGATATGGCATGTATAGGTTGGGCTGCTGATAAAATATGTTTTGTAATTGTAAATATTTTGGCCGTATGAAAATGGGATTTATAACTTATAAATCTGTATGTATTCAGTTCGATTTCTGCTTTTGTTGATAGATTATGTGATTGAAAAATTAAATGTTTAGCTTGGTAATACCTCATAGCCTAAACCGGCGATCGGACTCGGGCTAGGGGTGTTATAGTAAATATTATTCCCACACACCTTCAAACTCGAGAATACAACATCTCAACATATCCTCGAGCATCTGAATAATCCGTTCAGATTGACCATCCATTTGCGGATGAAAAGCGGTGCTAAAATGCAATTTAGTACCCAAAGCATCTTACAATTTCTTCCAAATTCGTGATGTAAATCTTGAGTCTCTATCAGGCACTATTGACAATGGCACACCATGCAATCCCACAATTTCAAAAATATATAACTTAAACAATTTATCGAGTGAGAAATCAGATCGTACTGGAATAAAATAAGTTGACTTTGTCAATCTGTCAACTACAACCCAGATTGCATCTTTCTTTTTCGGAGATAGAGGCAAACTAGAAACAAAATCCATGGTCACTCGATCCCATTTCCATTTTGGAATCATAATCGGTTGTAATAACCCAGATGGCACCTGATGCTCAGCTTTAACTTTCTGACAGATTAAACATCTCGAAACAAAGTCAGAGATATCTCTTTTCATTCCCGGCCACCAATATAGTTGTCTCAAATCATTATACATTTTCGTACTTCCCTGATGTACAGAAAATCTACTACTGTGAGCTTTATTCAAAATCGTTTGAATCAAATTTGGATTTCTTGGAACACAAAGTCTATTTCTAAACCTCAAACAGTCATCATCATCTATTCGGAATTCAGAATTAGAATCAGAATTACACTGAGTTCGTTTAGCCATAATCTCATTATCAATCTCTTGAGCTTCAATAATCTGTTGTAAAAATAAAGGTCTCGCTTTTAATGCAGCTAAAATTGAACCATCATCAGACAGAACTAAATGAGCATTCATTGCAAATAAGAAATTTTGACTCAAAGCATCAGCAACCACATTTGCTTTTCCCGGGTGATAATCAATCACAAGTTTGTAGTCTTTTAATAGTTCTAACCATCTTCCCTGTCGCAAATTCAAATCTTTTTGCGTCATTAAATATTTCAGACTTTTATGATTAGAAAACATGTGACATTTTTCACCAAACAGATAGTGACGCCAGTTCTTCAAAACAAATAGAATGGCAGCCAACTCAAGGTTGTGTGTCTGATAGTTCTTTTCATGCGGCTTTAATTGTCTCGAAGCATAAGCAACAACTTTTCCTTCTTGCATTAAAACACAACCTAGTCCATTCAACGAAGCGTCACTGTAAACAACAAATTCTTTATCTGACTCAAGTTGTACCAATATCGGACCATTAGTTAACAGAGCTTTTAACCGATCAAAAATTTTTTGACATTTCTCAGACCATTCAAATTTCACATCTTTCTGAAGCAATTTTGTCAACAGAGTTGCTATCACAGAGAAATCTTTTACAAATTGTCTGTAGTAACCGGCAAGTCCCAAAAAACTGCGAACTTCAGATACATTCCTCGAAGGCTTCCAATCCAGAATAGCTGAAATCTTACTCGGATCAACTCAGATTCCGGAAGCTGATATAATATGACCCAGAAAACCAACTTCTTGCAACCAGAATTCACATTTACTAAACTTTACATACAACTGTTTATCTCGCAGAGTTTGTAGCACTATTCTCAAATGCTTGGCATGTTCAGGTTCATCACGTGAATAAATCAATATGTCATCAATGAATACAACAAAAAATTAATCAAGATACCGTTTAAAAATTCTATTCATTAAATCAATAATTATAGTAGGTGCATTCGTTAAACCAAAAAGAATAACTAAAAATTCATAATGCCCGTACCTCGTTCTAGAAGCAGTTTTCAGAATATCAGAATCCTTTACTCGCAACTGGTAGTAACCCGATCTCAGATCTACCTTAGAAAACACAGTAGCACCTGTCAACTGATCAAATAAATCATCAATTCTAGGCAGAGGGTATTTGTTCTTTACAGTCACTTTATTAAGCTGTCGGTAATCAATAAACATTCTCATTGTGCATCTTTCTTTTTCACAAATAGAACAGGAGCACCCCATGGTGAAAAGCTCAGTCTAACAAATCCTTGATCGGTCAATTCTTGCAACTGAGATTTCAATTCCTTTAATTCGGTCTCAGCCATTCTATACGGAGCTATCGATATCGGAGTAGTACGAGGTACTAATTCAATGCCAAACTCAACTTCTCGAATCAGAGGCAAATCAGGTAGTTCTTCAGGAAACACATCAGAGAATTCACAGACAACAGACACTGATTTAACCTTCTTAGCATTCACTTTTGAATTTAACACATAAGCTAAGTAGGCTTCACAACCTTTCTTCACATATTTCTGTATTTTCATTGCAGATACCACAGCTATTAGTGCATTCAGATCACTAGACTCAATTCAGATTATCTCATCAATCTTACACCTTAAATCAATGACTTTTCGTTTGAAATTCACAGTAGCATCATGCAAAGTTAACCAATCCATTCCCAGAATTATGTCAAATTCATCGAAAGGTAAAAGCATTAGATCAGCAGGAAAACAGATATCTCGAATCATTAACGGGCAATTCCTGCAAGCTTTATCAACCAAGACACTTTTTCCTAAGGGGTTCGATAGTCTAATTATGAATTCAGTAGACTCTACAGGCAAAGTCTTACTGCGCACTAAATTCATACAAATATAAGAATTCGTTGATCCAGGGTCTACCAATGCAATCACAGAAGTATCATAGAGATTAAAAGTAACAGTAATCAAGTTGGGAGACAAGGCTTCATCACGAGCTCGAATAGCATAGGCTCTAACAGGTGCTCTGGCCTCAGATTTAACAGCAGTATCCCCAGTAGCTCTTTGACCACCACTTACATTTTTTGAATTTCTGGAAGGTCTACCTCTAGCTGAGGGATTCTGTACATTCACTTGCTCAACAGGTTCAGAACAATATCTTACAAAATGATCCAGAGATCTACGTCGAAAACAGGCTTGGTTATTCAATCTACTATTTCCCGGATGTCTTTTACCATAGTGTTTACATTCAAGTCTCTTAGATCAAACATTCTCGTCATTTTCAACAGAAGTAGCAGGGACTCTAAAGTTTGAATGTGATCTAGCTCGATTTCGGTTTGAATATCCCACATTATCATTTAGACGACTTTGATCATCTCTGAATTTCTCTGAAATAGACTGAAATGATCTACTCGAATATCTCTTTCTAGCATCTCTAGCTTCAGAATCAGCTTTTCTTTTCTCTTTACTTAATTCTTCAGCTTTACAAGCTCGCTCAACAAGCACAACTATTTCTTTAATTTCCAGAATTCCAACTACCAGACGGATATCTTTGTTTAGTCCATCTTCAAACCTTTTGCACATTATTGCTTCATTTGCTACACATTCCCAAGCATACTGGCTCAATCTCACAAATTCACGTTCGTATTCAGTAACAGACATACGACCCTGTTTAAGCTCGAGAAACTCTTTACGTTTCTGATCAATGAATCTCTGACTGATATATTTCTTCTGAAATTTAGATTGAAATAAATCCCACGTAACTCTTTCAGTCGGAACCACATCATCAGCCGCAACTGGATCGGGATCCATTTACTATAAAAAAAATCATTTAAAAGGTCAGAAGTCGTTACACTATCACAATATATATATGGCATGTATAGCGAAACCCGTACATACAACACATTAGTCTGAGAACCGACTAAACCTACTCTGATACCACCAAATGTAACACCCTCACGCCCGAGGCCGTCGCCAGAGTCAAGCTTGAGGTGTTACTAAACTTAATTCATTAATTTAACAGCTCAAACAATTTATTTTTAAAATTTCCAGACAAGCTGGCCAACTGCATCATAGTTGCTTAAAAATTCATATCTCGAATTCTGAAACTTGAAATTAAGATCCATCAAATTTTCCTGAAACTAGACTCATATATCTATTTACTAAATTTTTTCTAGAATGTTTTTTCTAGCAAATTAGTACAGTTTATTAGTTAAAGTCTCCCCTTTTTCAGGGTTCAACTACTCTGACCCCTGTGTATTACGAATTAGATATCTCCCTGTATAGAGTTTCAATGACTATTCTGTTTGTTTCTTATAAAACTAGACTCAATAAGGATTTTATACATGTAAGATAAAGCTCCTAATTGTTTTTGTAGAATTTATAGTGAATTTTTAAATTCAGAACAGGGGATATAGAGATCACTCTGACCCTGTTCCACCAAAACTTAAATATCTCACAAAATATAACTCATATACCTATTTTGTTCCATCCATATGAAAATAGACTCATCAAGATTAAATTTCATAACTTACTCATCATTTAATTCCATTTCTACTATTTTTAGTAATTTTTCAAATTTACATCACTGCTGCTGTTAGATTTTATTTTATGGCAAATTTTACTTTACTATATATTTTCATGGACTAAATAGCATTTTAAACATACATAACATCAAATATGACTTAGATTGGTCATTCCAATGGCTAATAATTTACAAACCCTTTTCTTTCCAAACCATAGCCATATCATAAGATCATTTACACAAAGTGAGTATTTTTCCAAACATGCCACATTCAAAACACACAAGCCATTTTACCAATTTAGGCTTTCGGATAGTGTGGACGAATCTTCGACCTATCTCGATTCTCAAGCCGGCTTGTCAACAACAACAATGAATGAAAAGAATGGGGTAAGCATAGATGCTTAGTAAGTTCACATGCAAATAGTAAGTAACATAATTATGAAATTCCACATAAAACATCATTTGCATAAACAACACCAAGACATTCATGTTTCATTTGCATTTAATATCTTTCTACGATTTCATCATACCAAGTTCTCAACCCGAGGATTTAAGCACATACCTGTCAAATTTTCTCATTCACTACACTTACCAATATGTCACCTTCGTTTTAGGCATTCTTCTCATCCACTTAAGATTCACCTGTTGAACACATCGGAATATAATTCGAATACGCGGATTTCATGAACATAAGTGCCATACCCACAGCTAGACAAACTCAATAGCCTGCGGAACTTATGTAGCCAAGCTAACATGTTACCCGCCCATAAGTGAACTCGAACTCAACTCAACGAGCTCGGGCGTTCGCATCCATAAGTGAACTCGGACTCAACTCAACAAGTTTGGATGCCTAGTTACATCTCAAGAACTTGGACTCAACTCAACGAGTTCGGAACTCAACCATCCTAGTGACATGTCACTTGTATTCTAATCTATTCCTAAGGTTCAAACGGGCTTTTTCCTCAATCTCACATCTTTGTTGTCTTCCACAGAATATCGGAACCAATACTCGGTGATAGTTTATACTCATCAAGTAATTCACATAATTACATATTATTCAACAATAACCACAAAACATAACATTTCATGATAATAATAAGCATCATATCATATGAACAACATTAAATTGCTCAAAATGACAATTATATTACTACATTTACACATGAACTTACCTCGATACAAAATATTAGCAATCGAGCCTATTCTTCGTAAACTTTGTTTTTCCCTCGATCGCGACTTGAATCTTGTTTCTATTGATCTATAATGCCAAATTAATCTTATTTAATACATACATTCATCAAAACAGCATTTAATACGAACTTTGGTAAAAATTACATTTTTGCCCCTAAACTTTTGTATAATTACACTTTTTCCCCTAGGCTCGGGAATTAAACTTCATCCCTTATCCTTATGTTTTATGATATGCTGGTCACTTTTCCCTTCTATGCCAACATCAAATTCACACTCTAACATGTACTTATGACTATTAGGTATTTTTACCGATTAAGCCTTTTTACTCATTTTCGCTTAAAACCAAGTAGCACAAGTTGTCTAACATAATTTAAACCTCATATTCTATCATAAAATACCAAAATACACAAATTTCACCTATGGGTATTTTTCCAAATATGAACCCTAGGTTGAATTATTGCTAGCATAAGTTAATTCGAGTTACCGGGATTTCAAAACATAAAAATCATTAAAAACGGGACATGAAATCACTTACTATGAAGCTTGAAAGTTGAAGAAACCCTAGCTATGGGGAGAGTTAAAATTCAGCAGCAACAATATGGAGAAGATGATCATTTTGTGTTATTTTTCCCATTTTATTTCATTTAATATACAAATGACCAAAATGCCCTTACTACTAAACTTTCCAAAAATTCCATCCATGTCCAATTTTTGTCCATAGACTTAGAAATTGGTCAAATTGCTATTTAAGACCTCCTCATTAATATTTCAAAGCAATTTCATACTAAAAACTCCTAGAATGCAAATTTTGCAAATTATTTGATTTAGTCTCTAATTTCAATTTAAGCACTTTAGGCATAGGATTTCATCACGAAATTTTCACACAATCATGAAATCATATCATAAACATCAAAATAATTATAAAATAATTATTTCTATCTCAGATTTTTGGTCACGAAACCACTATTCTGATTAGGCCCTAATTCAGGATATTACAATCCCTGAATCCGAGCTAGCTATGATATCATTATAAAACATGAGAAAATACACAAAGTAAGCCAATAAGCTTAGTAAGCTCATACGATATAAACTTAACTAATCACAAATATAACATTCATCAATCTAAACATATTATCCTTTACTTTATGATTACTAACAAACCTTTGACCTACTTAATCATAAGCTTATATCCAAACTTTATAACTTTTTCGATTTTAAGCTTATAATATACATGTACATACCTGTACCAATCCGTAACAAGTTCATACATACACAGAATGTTGTTGAATATTCAATGCCTCGCACACTAAGTGTCGTACATAGCCGAAGCTATCTCAAATCGTACACTAAGTGCCATATATAGCTGAAGCTATGTCGAATTGCACACTAAGTGCCACAAATAGCCGATTCTTTGTCGAACATAACTATAGTCCCATGTATACAATTTATGCAATATCTAAGCACTAAAAGCATAATTATTACAATGCTTAATATATACGAACTTACCTCGGATGCTACCACAGCGAATCGAGTCGATAACTTTATCTTTTCCCTAATCCAAGTTCGTATTCTGCTTTTCTTGATCTAATTATATTAAGAATTAACTTATTCTGTCATTTTTTCATTCAATTTAGTCCAAAATACACTTTAAAACACATTTACAGTTTTGCCCCACAAATTTCACATTTTCACAATTTAGTCCTTATTTCACAAGATCACAAATTAATGAAATTCAAGACTAAACCATGCTATTCGAATTACCATAATGCCCCAAGAAGCCCATAATTTTCATTTATTCACACTTTTAACCACTAACTTTACATATTTCTTAATTTAATCCCTATTTTGTATTTTCACTAAAAATCACTTTACAAAACTTGCTTAACTATCAACAACCATTCATAATCTATCAAGACACTTCAAAATACAAATATATTCAACAATGGAATCATTCAAAATCTTTAACAGTTTTGCAAAATAGTCCTGGGCTAGCTAAACCTAGTTGCAACGATCTCAAAAACATAGAAATAATTAAAAACGGGACAAAAACCATACTATTTGAGAAAAAATGGTTTGGCTGAATTTTAAGCTTCTCCCATGGCTATTTAGGTTGTGTTTTTCGGTTGTAAAAGATGAATGAAACAAAAATATTAATTTGTTTACTTTAATTTACATTTAATAATCAATTTACACATTTAACATTAATTAAAAACCGTCAAAATTCAAGATAATATGTCCATATATGTCCATTCATATTTCAAATAGTCTAATTACAATATAAGGATCTCTATATTAAGATTCCATAGCTATTAAATGCTTTACCTAATGGAACTCCAATTTTACACTTTACGCGATTTAGTCCTTTTTATCGAATTAAGCATTTAAACGATAAATTTTCTTAACAAAATTTTCACAAAAACATAATATCATGCTGTAGACATTAAAATAATAACAAAATAATTGTTTTAACTTTGTATTTAGGGTCCCGAAACCACTGTTCTGATTTGACTAAAAAACGGGCTGCTACAATATTAGTGGCCAGGAATGAAACGAGATATTTCTGAGTTTGTATCTAAATTTTTAATATGTTAGCAAGTAAAACCTGAACATCAGTTGCCTTCTGGACTACTACAACCAGTTACGATACTAGAATGGAAATGGGAAAGAATTACTATAGGTTTTTCCTTGGATAGATTGGCTGAATTATATATTTTTGAGATTGTCAAATTGCATGGAGTTCCTGTCTCCATTATTTTAGATAGAGACCCTCGGTTTACATCTTGATTCTGGAGCAAACTACAATAAGCTCTGGGTACTCAGTTACACTTTAGTATTGCATTTCATCCCCAGACAGATGGTCAATTTGAACGGGTAATATAGATTTTGGAAGATATACTTCGATGTTTTATACTTGAGTTTGAAGGTAATTGGGAAAAGTATTTGCCTTTGTTTGAATTTGCTTATAATAGAAGTTATCAGTCTAGCATAAAAATGGCACCGTATGAAGCTTTGTATGGTCGAAAATGTAGAACTCCATTGTATTGGACAGAACTCAGTGAGAAAAAGTTACACGGAGTTGACTTGGTCTAAGAGACTGAGGAAAAAGTGAAAGTAATTCGGGACAGTTTGAAAGCAACCTTTGATCGTCAAAAGTCCTACACTGATCATAAATGAAAAGAAATATAATTCCAAGTCAGTGACTCGGTATTCTTGAAAGTATCGTCTTGGAAGAAAGTTCTTCAGTTTGGTTGTAAAGGAAAACTGAGTCCACGATTCATTGGACCATATGAGATTATAGAAATAATTAGACTGTTGCATATCAATTAATTTTACCACTAGAACTTGATCAGATTCATAATGTTTTTCATGTGTCTATGCTACGATGGTACAGATCCGATCCTTTACATGTTATTTCTCCGATAGAGGTAGAGATTCAGCCTAATATGAGATATAGTGAAGAACTGATCAAAATATTAGCTTGGAAAACAAAAGAGTTAAGAAATAAAAAGGTAGCATTAGTAAAAGTTCTCTGGCAATGACACGATATAGAAGAGGTTACTTGGGAACCGAAGGATGCTATGAGGAAGCAATACCCGAATCTTTTCACTGGTAAGATTTTCGAGGACGAAAATCTTTAAGGGGGAGAGTTGTAACAACCCATTTTTTAGTGAAATCAGAATAGTAGTTTCGGGACCACAAATCCGTTCCAAAAATAAAGTTTATTTTATTTTATAATATGGTCCATATTATGATAGACATGTTGTGTGAAAATTTGGATACGAAAATTTTATCGATTAAGTGTTTAATTACGAGAAGGACTAAATCGCATAAAATACAAAAGTTGAATTCTAGTAGCTATAAGGATTAAATAACTATGGAATTCAAGACTAGAGGTCCTTATATGGTAATTAGACCATTAAAGAAAAGTATGTAGATTTTTGGTGACTCATCTATGGAAATATTAGAAAAGAGTAAAGACTAAATTGGAAATTGAAATAATTAATTAATTAAAAAGATGACAAAAGATATCATCTTATTATTTTTGTCATCTTCAACCCCAAAATTATATGGAAACCCTAGGAGAGAGAGAAGAAACTTTTAAGGCTTAATTGGGTAAGTTTCCTTATCTCGTTTTTAGTAAATTTGATATTTTTAAAACCGGGATAGCTTAAACTATCTATTTGGAGGATTAATTTTAAAAGTTATCAAAGTATGGAAAATGGGTCATGGATGTATATGCTGAAAATTAGAAATTTATGGTAGAAAATGAAAGGTTGTTGATAGATTAACAACTTTTACAAAGTGATTTTTGATGAAAACATGATTTAGGGACTAAAATGTAAACTTGTGAAATTGAAGAAAAATGCTGAATTTTTTTGATGAATACATGTGCTGTAAATTTTTTTAATGGGATTTTAGTTAGGCTTGGAATAGGGAGTAGATTGCATAAGCTTCATTTTCCGAGCCTAGGGACGAAATTAAAATTTATGGAAAAGTTAGGGGCAAAATGGTAATTTTGACTAGGGCATAAATTGAGTTCAAATAAATATGAAATATGAGAAATTGATGATTAAAGCTATTTATATAGATCCGGAGAACACAAATTCGAGGTTAGACCGAGGAAAAGAAAAGGTTTCGAATTAGTAGATTTTATATGAGAACAAGTGTCGAGGTAAGTTCATGTACTTAATTGAGTATGGAATTATGTTAATTGAATGTTATGCTTATGTGTAATGTGACTTATATTGAAATGCATTACTTGAATGCTATAATGGACAAATTAACTCATACTTGAAATGGTGAAAATGGGGTTAAGTCCCAATTGAATATTGAATTCTAATGAATATATGTGCTTCTCGAAATGGATGAGGTCCTGTATTTGTTGCGGATGGGATTTAGCTCAGACGAGTAATCCTATTGACCTCATTATAGAAAGGATTTTGCCCGGACGGGTAATCCTGATGTAATACCTCTCGAGTATACGTTACGATTAGGGTTTAGCTTGGACTGGTAATCCTGTTATACGATATGTAGCTCAAGAGCACGTTCTTTAATTAAGAGCCCTAATGGGTAATCTTGAATAAGAATTGATGAATTGTTAAATCATACACCTTGAGTGTACTACTTGAACATCCATCAGTATTTCAATGATCCAATAGACACGACTCTTGACATGGTTTGAGAATTTTGAGATGAAATGATAATGACTTGAAAGAATATTGCATGATGAGCTCATATATGTTTACTTGATTGATATGAAGATTTTGGTGACTAACATATTTGATTGAATGCATGTGGTTAGGAAATTTTGCTAATGGATGGAAAAAGATGATATTGTATGCTTAGATTTAATAAACAGGATTGGTAAGTTTAGTTTCCATTATACAAACTTACTAAGCATGTAATGCTTACTCTGTTTTATTTTCCCTATTTTCTAGTGCTTGGAAGCTCACGAAGGTTGGATCATTAGAGCATTGTCACACTATCAACTAGTTATTTTGGGGTATACATATAGTAAAATCGTTTTGGTATAATCGCTTGTATAGGACAACTTGACTATTAGTGGCTTGAAAATGATATTTGTAATCTAGCCATTGGAATGGTTAGTAATGGTTGTTTTGATATACTTGTAATGTCATGCTATGGTAGCTAAATATATGTTAAGTGGTTGTTCAAATTATACCTAACATATGGAATATATCGAGGTAAGATTATAAACATATATGCATGTAATGATATGCCTTGTTGAATGATGGAATTTTCTTAATTTGAATGGTTGAATTGGTTGGTATTTTGATGTGTGTTTTAGTGCAGGAAAATGGAAAATTTGGGTGACAAATGAGGCTAGGAAATGGCTTTATTTTGTCCATACGGGCACACACACGGGCGTGTGTGACACACAGCCTGGTAACATGGGCGTGTAGTTAGGCTGTGTGTCCCTTGTACCTTAATTTTGAGAAACAGAATGCTCAGAATTGAGTACATGGGCAGAGACACGGGCGTGTGTCTTAGCCCTGTGCTCTACACGACCTAGAACACGGGCGTTTGTAACCTGTACCTAATTTCAAATTAAATTAATTAACCATACGGACTAGCACACGGGCAAGTGGCATCACCGTGTGTACAAGTCAGAGAGTTACACGGGGTCAAACACAGGCAGTAGCACGGGCGTGTCCTAGGGTCACAAGGGCGTGCCCTTGGACCACACGGGCGTGTGAGCTTGCAACTTGGAAAATTTTTGTAGTTTCGCGAAAAATTCTTAGAGCTCTCGATTAAGTCCTGACTCAATTCTATTGCTCGTATTGGGCCTCAAGGGTCCAATTAAGGGATGTTTTGTATGATCTCAATTAATGAATAGTAATTTACATAAATTATTGTAAAATGTTCTAAAAGTTTCAGTAATACTTCGAAATCCTATTTCGACGATGGATACGGGTTAGGGGCCTCATTCAAAAAAGCATCCCCACGTCCTCTGACCACCAACCGCATAGTTCCCTCCTCTCTCTTTCCCTTCAGGATCCATCACTATCACCGCATGCCTCACAGTGTCAACCACGTGTACCATCATTGGTCTCCCATTGTTTGCCCTTCCTCCATTTGATTTATTTATTATTTTATATTATATTATTTATTTTTTATGCAATATTTTTAGTCCTTTTATTTATTTATTATTATTACCATTGATTCTAGTCTTATTTTCCTTACTTTTGAATCCGGTTTTTCTCTTATTTTCTTGTTATGTCTATTATTATTGTTTTTATTCTTAGCACTATTATTACTATTCTCGATAGTTTATTTTTTTATTAATTATTTTTGGCTTTGTTGGTTTTGATTAGTTTTTACTATTTTTATTATTAGTTTAGTTATTATTAGGTTCATCACTAGGTCTTAAGGTTTCGATTATAGTTTGTTTTAATGTTCGTTGTGTTTGTCTTTGTTAGGTATTCCTATTTCTAGGTTCTATTTTTAGTACTTTCTTATTCTTATTATTAATTATTATTTTTATATTCATATTATAATTCTGTTCTTAATATATTCGATCAATTATTTTTTGATTCAGTGTTTGTTCTTGTTAGACAGGCGATTTGAGTAGGTTTATTGTGTTGATTGTTACATCTGTTTAATTTTTATGCTGACATTTGTCTATTATATTTTATTGGAGGTACACCATGAAAAACACACAATAAATCTAAGGTCACCGTCTTCGCCTCGAAAGAGGGGAAGACTCTGGGTGCAACCTCAGCGTCAGGCACTTTCGCCCAATGTATACCATCCATGTCTCCGATTTTCATAGGGTCCTCAAGAGTTCCTCTATCATCGTCTCTGATAGCGACCTTTGGGATTGGGCAGCTTTAGAGTAGGTCCAGTTAGCTAATAAAGTGTGTGCACTAATAGCCACAAATCCATGGGACTGTTTCTTCTCTATCGTCGAGCCCGCTTATTCAGAGCTTACCCTTAAGTTTTGTTCGACATTTGTCCTTCGACACGTGATGTCAGCGCACGATGAGTCGCGTACTATTACTTTTCGACTTGGCGGTATGACCTGTTGTATGAGCTTCTTGGAATTTAGAGGTGTTTCCCTTCCTCCCGCCTTGCTCTATAGTCATGTCATATTGGCTCACACTTTGATTGGTTGGAGGACAAGCATCGGGTTTGTCGGTACATTCGATGCATACTTCCTATAGAGCATGGCCACAGGGCATATTTTTTATCTAGCCTACTTCATCGACCTAGCTTGCCGCCATTAGCCAAAACATAATAGGAAGGGTCCTGTATGCTTAGGCCCTTATGTGACTCACTTCGCACAACATTTTGACCTCCTTTACACTAGTTGGACAGAAAACCTTATAGGGGTAATCGAGTATGAGTCACATGAGGATGATCAAACGACTGCATGGTGTGGATCCTCCTCGATACCGATTATCTCATTCTGACCTTTAGGATGAGCATGAGGACTTCTCTGATAATGTCCCTTTCCACTACAAGGATCCTCCTTATCATCCACCTTTGAGTCACACTACCACTACTTCTATTGCCACCTTAGCAAACCTTTTCGAGTGGTTCACTCGTTTTAAGCGTCATTGTTTTGAGCGGTTCGATAGTATTGATGTGAATTTGTAGCAAACTTGTTAGCTCCTCCACTTATCTTCTTCAGCGCCAACACCTCACGATCCCGATGCCTCTGACGATGAAGATCAATGATTTTATTTCTTTTCTTTTTAGTTTTATTTTTATTTTAATTTTTGGTTTTAGTTGTTCCATTTTTATTTTCTTAGACTTCTTTCGATTATTATCTTTTGAACTATATTTTTATTTTTATGGTTGTTTCTAGTTGAGTTTGTAGCCTCTTAATCTTCTTCATTATTTGTGTTTATTTTCTTATTAGTTTTCTTGGAACCATACACTTCATTTAAATTTGTCTACAATTCTGGTTTTCACTACTCTGGTGATTTCATCCATATTCGGGGCAGTTTGAGTTTTCTCCCTCTCTTATGATATTTTGCTTAGTTTGTGTTTATACCTATTTGTACATTGGGGAAAATGTACATCTTATGTGTGGGGAGGTTATTTATATAATCATTAGAAAACCCCCTGAATTATTTATGGTACTTAAGTAATTTTCTTATACTTCCATTAGAATGATTTTTTTTTCGATTTGAGATTTTTATTGATGTTGTTTTGGATTGATTTGTAGATATTTGTGCATTGGTTAATTTAAACTTTAAGACATGAGAGAATCAAGCATGATAAGTTATTTTTCAGAAATAAAAATTTTAGATTGTTTCTCTGAATTGAAGTATTATCTTGGAGTTTTAAATTTGCGAGTTTGACATCAAAACCATGATTTTGTACGAGATTTTAAGCCTATAGGGAATACATTTTTCATGCTCATTTTATTTTTGGTTATAAGTGTGTCAACTTGATTTTTTATTCTAGAACTTGCTTTGATTATGCAAGTTAAGACAACACCATTGGCTTGATATATTGAGATGATAAAGGCACTTAGGCTTTAACCCACTTAACCGTTAAAAAGCCTACCTATTGAATTAACCCTTAGTGAACCACGTTGAGCCTAACACGCCTTTTCTTGATTAACCCATGAATGTTAACTAATAACCCATTTTTTTTGTTGTGACTCTTTCACATTTTATTGACTCCCTTTTTGTCGAGATTTGATTTCGTTAGTTGCCTAACTATGCTCTTTTATTTGAATTGCTGAATTAATTCTTTTTTGTTCTAGTTAAAAAAAATATATGAATTAATTCTTTATTGATTGAACTTGAACAGTTAATTTCATATTTTATTGAGAAGCTCGTTTTTATTCTTGAATAAGTAGTGATTGATGTGCTTTCTTTTAATTCAACATTTGTTTAAATTTTCTAGTTTGGTAATTTATCAACTCGATCTCGATTATAACCAACTTTTCTGGCTTTATTTTTCACACTCTTTAACCTAAGCCCTATTACAACCTCTTAAATACCTCTTGATTGGTGTGTCATATCATTTTATAGTGGTGGAGATTTGATTTTCAAATAAGCTTATGGTAATGACATTTCTTGTTAAACTATTGAGTGCATTTTTCTTGAACCTTAAACACTTTGAGTGCTTTGAGTGAATTTTTATTGAGGACTTCAATTCTTGTTGATTTTGAATGAAAGGTAATTACTTAAATAAGGGAAGACATATATGTTTTTGTACTTTAAAAATTTTGGCCTGGATTGTTTGAATCTTGAGTACCCTTTTAGTTAAACTGCCAATGCATGGTTATTTGTGAATTAATTTGAGACATTATTGATGAGAATTACAAATTGGGAAAGATTAATCTAAATGTGAGTTGAAGATTTTTCTTGAGGACAAGTAAATGCTTAAGTGTGGGGATATTTGATAATTCATAAAAGTGACATATTTTAATCCCGTTGTTAATGCATTTTTTGATGATTATTTGTGCAAATTAGTGAATTTTATGCTTCTAATCCTTTGAATTCATGTTTCTATACTTAGGAGAGCATTTGAGAGCAAAAGGAGTGAAAATCAGACAAATAGAGCTGATTTCAGGAGCCACACGGCCTAGGCCTTCCCACACGGATAGACACACGGCTGTGTGAGCCATATGGTCTGGACACACAGCCATGTGTCGGATCGTGTCAATTTCGTGATTCACATCCCAAGCACGCGAAAAAATGCAATTTTTAGGCTTTCTGGGTATTCTCAAGTCTATAAATACTAAATAGAATAAGAAAATAAAGGGCCATCAGAGAATATCAAAGAGAACACCTCAAAGAACACCGTTAGAGCTAATTCTAAAGTGGATTTTCATCAAGATTGAAGACCTCATTTTAATTTCTTTTGAATTTTTTATGAGTTTCTTTATTTCTTGTGGTTATTCTAACTTTGAGATGTTTTTATTCACAATTATGAACTAATTCCTTAGATACTTAGGGAGGATGAACCCTATGACGAAGTCTATTATTTAATTTTTGTTTTATACAATGAATAATTGATTCTTATTCTCAGTTATGTGTGATTATCTATTTTTTTCGTATTTGTTGGATATTAATTCATGTTTAATGCGCTTTAATCAGAGGAGAAAAAGTCCATGTTTAAGAGTAGATCTAGCATAATTGAATGGACATGCGATCCTAGAAATAAGACGGCATAAATCTACCAAATTAGAGTCAAATCTAATATGGGAATCCATAGATCGTGTTAATGCGACAATAGGGGTTTTAATTAGAAAGAAATTTCAATTAATCAACCCAGAGTCAGTTGCTCTTACTCTCGAAAGAGATATTAGCATAAGGTAGGGATTTCTACGGATCAAGATACCAAGAGAATAAATCGTTTAATTTAGATTCATAATAATAGATGAAGTCTAGGTGGATTCTTTCCTGGGTATTGTTTCTCTCATTGGTTATTATACGATTATTTTCCTTATTCATTCTCTGTTGAGTTCTTTAGTTAGATTAGATTAGTTTAGTAAATCTTATTTTAAAATAATCATTTCAATTTTTCGGCTAACTTATAGGAAAATGATAATTACTAATACTTTTAATCCTCGAGGATACGATATTTTTACCCATTGTAGCTATACAATTTATCGATCGGTGTACTTGCCTTCGCCGTATTTTTAGTTAGTGTCGTGACACATCACGTTTTTCACTTTGTTCTTTCATATTTTTTTAACCATTCTTGTTACAAAGGTCCTCACAGACAAAATACCTTTGGTTTGCCACTCACACTGGTGCATTCTAGTCTCATTCTCTTACCATGTTACAATACTGGGTTCGCCATAAAACTTCTTACGAAGCAACCTTTCTTCCAGAGTTCACCATACTTATTGTTCCTTTAGGAAACTTCGTACATCGTTTATTAGATTTTTGCCATAGGTTTCTTTATTTTTGCTCAAAGTTCACCACAAAGTCGTTCCTTTTTAGAGATAGCTACAAGGGCTTCCTTATCCAAAAATTTTCACAAAAGCGTCTTTTTCATTAAGTACTCGCCATAAAGGCTTTCTCGTTTAGAGTTGTGCCATAAAGGCATTCCTTATTATCCAGTACTTGCCACAAAGGCTTTCATGTCCAAAGTTGTGCTACAAAGGCATTTATTAATATCTAGTATTCACCAAAAAGACTTTCCTGTCCAGAGTTGTGTCATAAAGGCATTCCTTAACATCTAAGACTCACCACAAAGGCTTTCCCTTTCCTAGTGATTTAGGCGATGGAGATTTGTCTAGACTCACACTTAGTGAGGTCTGCCCCTCAGCGTCCTGGGATACACAAAGAATCGCATTAGTAATAACCATATTAAATTCTTCCATATGATGCCATAATCCACCGATTATGGTCTTACACGATATGGTTTTCTTTAGTACTATGGCCATGGACTTGTCCTTTTAAAGATTCATGCTTTTATTCTCGATGGAACCATTTGGATGACTCTGGAGACAGACGTAAACACAGAATCATCATACATCAACACACTCATGACAAGCATCTTATTCTTACCAGACACACGTTCACTTCCTATCAGAATCATTCTTACTTTCAAACATAAGCAAACCGTAGTCATACAAATTCATAAGTCTTACATTTTTTATTTAGGTTTGTCTCATCATACTTTACTAGTTTCAATCTCATGCTTTAGTCAGTTAGCATAGAAGTTTCTGGATAAGCATAATGCACATGTATGAGTCAGTCTAGGGACTCAGTCTAAGGACTCACTTGACAAATATGTTTAACAACTTAAAATCCATATCCAACATTTGGCAAGATGCTGTAGCAACCACTTGATAGAAATTGCTAGTAAAATCTAGGATTTTAAACCCCAACTTGAAGAAATCCCCTTTTTGTTCCTCTAGCCTCCAAACAGTCATTCCCTTGAAAAGAAAGAAAGGCCTTCTTATCCTATCCAGTATATCTATTAATGTAACCTATGTCCCTTTTGAAACTTGACAAGTGTTACTTCTTTACAGAATGGTCTTGTCAAAGTCTACAACTCTCGAGAAATCTAATTGAGTATTTCTCTTTCCCTTTTAACTATTCTAATTTGCTTATAGTTACCTCATAAGTAGGTTACTTTGTAACTTAACTGCTACGGTACCAGAGTTACGAGGGTACCATACTATCAGATTAACTCATATCCTAGAAATCACATTACTTAGCCACAATTCTCATTCTTTTAACCTTAGTAACCTAACATGTGACCCTTATTCTCTTGTATTCATTTTGGAGCCTGCCCACACTATATGCCAAAACGTATTTTGGCGAATACTACTTCGCCAATCATACTTTTCTAAGATTATGCGCCAAATGTCGTGTTCGCCAATGCTGAGGCGTCATAAGTGTGCTCAAAGGATTCTTATTCTAGGTCAGTTTCCAACACAACAAACCCTCAAAACTTCTCTTTTATGTCTAATTTCTCATGAAAAATATTCGAATATTATGGCTTCGTTGGACGGGATGTTACTTTTGAGATCAATCTGGAAATGATTCAAGATATACAAAGGAACCTACAATTCAGGTGTTCCATGAATGAGGACCTAAACCAATATCTAAACGCTTCCTTACCTTTTGTGATACTTTTAAATATAATGGTGTATCCGATGACACTATACGTCTTTGGTTATTTCTTTTTTCTTTGTGTTTTGATGCATTTACATGGTTGGATTCATAATTACTAGACTCCATCAACATTGGCGACGAGCTTGCCAATTGGTTCCACGCTATGTATTTTTCCTCGAGCAAGACGATGAAGTTGCAAATGGATATCACCAACTTTTGGTAGCTTGAAGGGGAATCATTGTATGAAGCGTGGGAGTGCTTTAAATTAATCCTACGTAAGTTCCTTTACGATGGCCAACAAGATTTACTTCAATTACAAACATTTTATAATAGATTAGATCAAAATTTGAAGCAAGTCCAGACGGAGCTTCATATGTAAGGTATATTGTTAAACTAGCTTTATTTGATAATTCTTTTGATATAAAAAACACAAATATTTTTGAATAAAGAAATTATAAAGTTCAAAGCATAAAAATTATTTCAAGACTTCCAAACATCTTAGAAAATATTTTGTACACTTGGAAAATTTGGACAAAGTTCAAAAATAGTTTTAAACTGTTTAAACTCGATTAAAAAATTTTAAAATCAATTGAAAAATTGCTACCTATAAGAAGTATTGATATTTTCCAAAAAGTATCGATACCACATTTTTTATCGATACCAAAGTTGCTTACTCTTGAAACAAAAATTGAACAAAAGCAAAAAGTATCGATACTTGTCGAAATATATCTATACCTATTAAATTTTATTGATATCATCTTTTTATATCGATACCACTTTTGCATTCAGACTTGATGATTTTTTCAAACAAACACAAAAAGTATCGATACCCATTAAAAAAAATCAATACCTTTTACTAGGTATCAATAAATTGTCTTTGGTATCCTTGTAAACTAATTTTAATGGTCACTGAATCTGACATTAAATGCTACTAGTATAGATACTCATAGAAAAAGTAGTGATAGTTTTGGTTGCAGGTGGATTTAATGATCTGGTATTTTCATCCCCAATGGCTCTATTTATTTTCTCAACAACCACAACGATTGGCAATGAATTAGAGGGTATAAATACTAACTTCCAAATGTCTTACAATAATAAGAAATAATATTCAAGCAAAAACATAAATAAAAAAACCTTTGTGCCAAATATTTCCATACTTTTCTTTCATACACTTGTGAGCTTCATTTCTATTTTATTAGCTCAAGTGTTTCTCTTTTTAATTGAGCTTAAATTTTTAAACACTTTGATATTGTAAGGATTATTCTTTGTTTACTTATTTGTATTTCTTTGATATGGTTTGTCTTAAGGTTTGGGTAGAAACTTTTAAGGGAGTTTGTAAGGTTAAACCTTATCCTCAAAGGTTTTCATATTAGTGAATTTGGGAAAATACTTAGTAGCAGAAAGCTAAGGGAGTGGTGTAGAGAATCTTCTTATTCCACTACCAAGAAGATATGAGATAAGCTTGAAGTCACACATGAAGGTACTAAGTAAAGAAGTCTAAGGTTGAATTCTTACTTTAAATTATGAAACATTCAAAATGAAGCCCGAGGAAGATATCAAAATGATGTTATATTGGTTTACTATCATCATCAATGGATTAAAATCTTTTGTGAAGACATATCCGAATGAAGAAGTGGTAAGAAGATGCTTCATAACTTGCCTAAATCATAGGAAGCTAAGGTGATTGCAATTGAAGAAACCAAGAGTTTAGAAACATTGACTTTGTATGAACTTATTGGCTTAATAAAGGGGTTGAAGAAGGCAAAATTGAGGAGAAAAAGGTTGTTACTGCTCTCAAATCCACCACTAATAAAGATAGTGAATCAAGTGAAGAGGTGGATAAAGATAAAGAAATGGAAATATTTGTTAGACGATTCAAGAAGTTTATGAGGTCCAATAGAGGTAGAAAATTCCAAAAGAAAGAAGTACTTAAGCTTGAATATACCAAGGAGAAGGATCCCATAATATGCTATAAATGCAAGAAGCCAAAACATATCAAGTTCCGTTGTCCTCAATGGAAGAAAATTGGATCAACCAAACAAAAGCTTGTGGCATGTTGCTACTTGGAGTGATAATGATTAATACGATGATGATGATTAAGAAGTAACCAACCTTTGCCTTATAGCCATTGATGACACTAAGGTATCTTCTAACTTGTCTAATTCAATTTCTTAGTCATTTAATGAGTTACAGGATGTTTATAATGAGTTGGGTTTGGACTTTGAAATTATGGTTTCAAAATATAAGAAAAATGTTAAAAAATTAAAAGATGAAAATAGTTCACTCTCCAAAGCGAATCTTGAACTTGGAAGTAAAATTCATGATATGCAAGCTGTTTTAATTGATTTTAAGAAAAAGAACCAAGACATGCATAATTTGCTTTGAAAATTTCATGATAATCATTAAAATTAACTTGAGTTGCTTGAAAAAGAAAAAGCTTTATCTAACAAACTATCTCTAGAAAGTTTTAAAAATGGAGAGATCTCAAGGTTAAAATTTGTTGAAACAAGCATTAATTTTTATAAACATAGAGGTCTTTCAAGATTTTATAAAGGAAAATTTTTTAAGAGTATATGGGTCCCTAAAGGACTTAGTGTTACTCAAGACAAAAATATTTTTTCAAAATGGATTCCCAAAGGGACGAAAATTTTAAGGACCCAAAAGAATTTGGGTACCAAAAACAAAAATTTAATTCTATGTTTGTAAGGAAAGGACCATTGCTTCAAGGTGAACAACACAAGTACAAACTCATGGTACCTTGATAGTGGATGCTCAATAAGTATGATCGGTGACAAGAGTCTTTTTATCAAATTGAATCCAAAAAGTGGAGGAGAAGTTACATTTGGAAACAACTCCAAATGAAAAATAGAAGGAATTGACTCTATTGGTAAAAACTCTTCAATCTTTCTTGAAAATGTTTTGTATGTCAACGGTCTTAAGCATCACTTGTTAAGTATTAGTCAATTATATGATAAAGGTCTCAATTTCATTTTTGAGTCTAATGGTTGTAAATTCATTGTCATTGTGTCTAATAAGATTACGTTTGTAGGTCATAGAATAGGAAACATTTATATGGTGCATCTATATGAAACACATTTTGCAAATATTTTTTTAATTGACAAAAATGAAAATTCTTCTTGGTTATGACACAGAAAACTAGGACATGCTAGTATGAGCATATTGCACAAATTAGTTTAAAATGACTTAGTTAGGGTACTTCCTAAAATTGACATTGATTTAGATAAAATTTGTGATGCATGTACTAAGGGTAAACATAGAAGAGTTTCCTTTATGTATCCATTAGTAGAGTTCTTCAACTAATTCACATAAATCTTTTTGGGCCTACTAGAACAACTAGCTTGGGTGGAAAATAATATGCATTTGTACTTGTTTATAACTATTCTAGATTTACTTGAGTTTTTTTCTTAAGTACTAAACATGAAGCTTTAGAAAAATTTATCATTTTTTTAAAAAAAGAATCAAAATGAAAAAGGTTACTCTATTTCTAGTATAAGGAGTGACCATGGAACTAAATTTCAAAATCTTGGTTTCGATCATTTTTGTAACTCAAATGTGATTAGGCATAATTTTTCTACACCTAGAACCCCTCAACAAAATGGAGTTATTGAGAGGAAAAATAAAACTTTAGAGGAAATGTCTAGAACTACGCTTTCTGAAATAATTTATCAAAATATTTTTGGGTGGAAGCCACAAACACTGCTTGTTGTATTGTTAATTGAGTAATGATTAGGACTATTTTAAAGAAAACCCCATATGAACTTTTTAAAAACAAAAAGCCTAACATTAGCTATTTTCATCCTTGTGGATGTAAGTGCTTTGTTTCAAATAATAACAAAGACAATCTTGGTAGATTTGATGCAAAAAGTGATAAAGGAATTTTTCTTCATTATTCTTTAAATTCTAAAGCTTATTGAGTGTTTAAAAAAATAACTTTAGTAGTAGAAAAGTCTATACATGTTTTTTTATGACTCTAACCTTCCTCCTATAAAGGATTCCTATATTGATTGTGATGATGTAGAAATTTCTAATAATGATGATAATGTAGATCAATCATCAAGAGAGAAGATACAAGAACAAACTCAAGATGCTCTAAAGGAGCTTACATTAAAGGAGAGGGAAGCCACTCATCTAAGGGAGTTTAACTATGTAACACCCTATTCCCAGCCTGGTCGCTAAGGCCGAATATAAAGATGCCACACCACCGTCTCACTAGTTGTACATTACAGTGTTCACTATTTTAAAACCGACACATGTCATTCATAGCGTTTGTACAGATTTCATGACATACATGCATCAATCATCATTAAATTATGCTGTACATACATCAACGTAACTTATCGTGTTAAAAATTCAAAGTTAATCATGTAGGTACTAATATTGACCCTAGGGTATCGATATTTTCTATAAGTGGTATCAATACCACCTGGAAAATCGATACCGAACTTGCATTTTGTTTCTCACACAAAAATCATACTGACGAAAATTATCAATACATGTTATAGAGTACCGATAAATTTATCATCAGTATTGATACTTGAGCAAAGGTATCAATACCAAATCTCTATTCCGACTTCGCTGCATGTTTCAAAACACAGAGGTCTCATTTTTATTTTAAAATCCAATTATCGATACCTCTAGTACAAACCTCTAAAATACAACATGCAAAAGTATTTAGTCCATTCCACTTCAGTTTCTAAACATCATGCATCAAATGCTTCAACAAATAATTCTCCAAACGGCTAAAATTAATAGTTTCAAACGTTAGAAAGGTGCTTGAGCAAGAAACATCATGCCATCATCAATTTTCATAAACCTAAGCATATTCATAACTCATAAACCTCATAAACAAAAGCAAAAACCAGCAAAATGTTTAGAACTAACATGGCTATAAATAGGTCTACCACATTGCCTTATTCCCCAAAATATAAATAAATAAGGAACACGTATGAAATACTGACAAGTCTTCCTTAGATTACTTGGAAAAACCACACCGCCCACACCAAAATGTCACTAATCTGTATATGATGAAAAGAATGGGTGAGCTTAAACAAGCTCAGTGAATGATTAGAATAACTACTACACAAACATGTCATCATGCATCCACCACAAAACCATATATATACAATTACAACATTCTTATGTCTAGTGCCATATAATACCTATTCATGCATTGTCTATTATTCATTTACATAGCATTTACTTACTCATTCAAGCATATATCACATCACACATACTCCATTAATCATGTAGCACATTTCACATAATCGTGTTAGATCAATTACATTCCTTAACTTAGAATTACTAAACCCATGTTCATGTTGTTACCAATATTTTCACGACAACTTGGTAATTTGTTAACTACTGCACATACATACTTACTAAATTAACCAATCTCCTGAACATTTCTCAATGCCAATTCAAACAATTAATCAATCTTCATAAGCACATATAAGATTAAGTGAGGTAACAAAATATTTATATATTGAAACAATTTAGTCACAATAATCTTGCTAGTTATGCAAGGCTAGTGTATCATTTAATATTGTCGCTAATTTAACCTTAAGCTACCTTAGAAGATCAAACATGCACCAATTAACACACTGTGTCAATTAATTACAATTTCAATATGTTGAATAATTAATTCATTTATTCCTTGTCAATTAATTACAATTTCAATATGTTGAATAATTAATTCATTTATTCCTTACATTTTATAATGCAAGTATAACATAAGCATGAATTTATTTAATTGAACAACTTACTAAGGCCAATAACAACAAAAACATGATTTTATTAATTTAAGTGAACAAAATGCAATCAAGCTAAAAAAAATTAAATAAAAAGCCATTTTAATTAGAACAAGAACAAAAACAAAACAATTATTCATATTCATGATTACAACATAAACAAGAAATTTAAAGAGAAGGGGACTAGGAAGCAAATCTAGGATTTCTCTGAAGCTAGACTAGTGCACTCCTTTTCTTCTCTTATCGTTCTCTTGAACTGAAGCCTCCATGAAAAATTGAATGTTGCTATTCTAAGGTGGATGAAAGCTTTTTTTCAAGAGGGAAATCTGCAAGAGAATGGACAAGAAAAAGGGAAAACAAAGAAGGGAAATGAAAAGAGAAAATGAGTGTGAGAGAGAGACATGTGTGAGAATGAATGGCCTATTGAATGAAAAGGGAAGAGGGGTATTTATAGGTGTGAATGGCTACTAAAATTAGCAAATAAACTTCAACCATTAAATCTCCCTTGGCTGGCCACACATGGTGCAAAGTTTGAATGTTTCAGCTTTGTTATATTTAGCTTTGGGTAAAAAGATAAAGGCATAGAAAGTGGAGAGGTTTGAGTAGCATTTAAGAGAAGCTCATGGACTATTTTACAAGTAAGGAAATCAGCTAAAATTAGCTGATTGGATTAGTCATAGGGACAATGTTGGGCTGCCAATGTGCTTGATGGATCAATCTTTTATACTTAGCATATTGGGCCACTTTCTCCTTCAAGTTTTATATTAATTTTTAACCCAATTAATTTTGGATAAAAATTAAATACAAAGTAAATAAAATATCATTATTTGGACCATATTTTGTAACAGTCCGATTTTGACCCTAGTCAGAATAGTGGTTTCGGGACCACAAATTCGAGTCTAAAAAAAAATTTAATATTATTTTCCGTGTCTGTGATATGTGAATTTACATCTGCGAAATTTTTGTGATTAAATTTGTCTGTTTATGTGCCTAATTATGAAAAAGGATTAAATCGCGTAAAGTGTAAAAGTTGAGTGCTAAATGTTAACGCACCTAATTGGCTTTGCATTTACAATATGGGTCCTTACATGTCAAATTTACCATTTATGTTAATTGTGGACAAGTATGGACATGTTAGGTAAGCTTTAATGAATTATAACTAAAGGGTATTTTGGTTAATTGTAAATTAAACATATGTTAAATAATTATAACATAAAATGGTATTCATTTTTACCATTCTCTTGGCCCATTGAAGCAAGAAAATAGAATCAAATTGGGGTTTTGATATTTGGCTAGCTTAATCCTTGATTAAGGTATGAATTTTCTTACGTTTTTGATAATTTCTATGTTTCTGTGATTGTTGCTTCAAAGCCCATGTCTGAATTTCTGTTTCTATGAAAGATTTCATGAAATGCCATTGTTGATATCATGAGCGTTGTGATGTTTTTGAATGAATTATGAAGGCTTGGTAGATGGTTCATAAGTTTTGTCTTTGAGCTTTTGATGAAATTGAGCTATTTGGGTTAAATTTTGAAAATGAGGTTTTGAAGGACTAAATTGTGAATTGAACATGTTGTAGGGGCTTATATAGAAACCATGAAAATTCAGCTAGCCCTTGTTGTAAAGAAATTTTGCATATTGGTAATTTTGTGAAAAATGGACTAAATTGTCAAAGTGTAAAAATGTAAGTGGTAAAATGTAAAGTGCCCTAAATATGTGTATATGGATTAAATTGAATGAAATGAATGATTGAATGGTTGAATTTGTATTGTATTAGATCAAGAACAAAGAAAATCAGACTTAGATCTAGGAAAGTCTAAAATAGTCGAATAGTCGACTCGTTCTATACGAAATCCGTCTGAGGTAAGTCAAATTACAATTACGTGTTAATTTGAATAAATTTTGCATATATAAACTGTAATCTATATTGGATAGCCTTGAGTGCCTGATGATTATCTTTGGAGTAAAGTATGATAATATGATAATATTTGAAAAGCTCTGTATGTTCCTAAGCAAAGTTGACATCTGTCTGAGACATCGTGTAGGACCGTGTCTGCGACACAGGCCTTGATTAAGATTTATGTATAAGACCATGTCTGGGACATCGGCATCATATCTGATTTTGTGTAAAACCCTGTCTGGGACGAGGAATCGATATTGTACTACATGTAAGACCACGTCCAGGACGTCAGCATTGTACTTGTTTATGAGCATCTGTATGGTTTCTGACCCGTCTGATGATAGCGTACGAAATCTAATAATGAGTATATGAAATGTATAACCTATGCAGATACGCATGTATCGTGCTAAATTTCTGAATATGAAAAACTCTGTCTCTGTGAAATATGTTTAGAAATGAAGTATGACATATATGCAAACAAAGGAGAATGATTAAGTTTATGAATTATTCTATGAAATGGTTATGAATATATATGGTTGAATTGTACTTATATGCTTTAGCATTTAGACCAATTGTATTTTTCTTACTAAGCTCTTTGTAGCTTACTCTGTGTGCTTACTATCTGTTTTACAGTTATATAGCTACTAAAGGCTTGGGGATAGTCGAGGATCATCACGACACTATCGATCTCATTTTGGTACTTTTGAAAGTGTACATATTTTAAAGTATGTCATGTATAGGCTAGAAGGTCTATGTACATAAGTTTTGATGTGTATATATTATGCCATAGGAGTTGGCTAGCAAATGAAATGTTGTATATAGTTTTGGTATTTGGTTGATGGTGCCAAATGATGTATGGTTGTAGTGTTTTTATGAGCTAATATGTTTTTGTTATAATGAAGCACGTTTTGAGCATGGAATTGGTTGAAAATTTTGGTATGAATGTTGTATATTATTGGTTGTAGGATTGGACCCAAAAAGGGGTGGCATATTTGGCTTAAACCAAGCCTGCTCGGTGCTACATGGTCAGGGGACACGGGCGTGCCTTGTGGCCGTGTAAGAAAAGCAGTATTCTCCTAAGAACCATACGGTCTTGACACACGGTCGTGTCATATGGCCGTGGGCTAAAGTCAGTAGCTAGCTAAGTATCACACAGCCATAGTACACGGGCGTGCCTATTGGCCATGTGAAAAAGTCAGTATAGGACCTATTTTTGGCACAGTTGGTTCACATGGGCGTGTCTAGTGCCCGTGTGTGACACACGGTCTAGTCGCACGGGCGTGTGACTTTAACAGTTTGAAAGAATTAGTTGAGTTCTGAAAATTCTAAATGTATTCATTTTAGTTCTGACCTTTCCTAAATGTATGTTTTAGGTCTCGTAAACCATATTAATAAATGAATTGTTGATGAATGCCTCTGTATTAATGATATTTAATATATGTTATTTTGTATTGGTCTGAAATGTTCTGTCTGTCTGGTGATGCCTCGTAACCTTAATCCCATGTCGGTTACGGGTTAGGGGTGTTACATTTTATTGGTATCAGAGCTATGGTTTAGTCAGTTCTAGGACTACCATAGTGTATGTGAGTCTAGCTATACATGTTATATATCTGAATCTGCGATAGTCTGATGACTCCTGACATTAAAATGTGCTTTGATATAGCAAATGGATCCCGATAGAGCTGTAGTTGATGATGTAGAAAGTAATGCGCCTACTCCCGCATAAGGGACAGTGCAAGCTGATTCTAGACCGATTACGAGTAGCCGTGATGGTGAGGCTAAGCAAGCCTTCTATTAGATGATGAATGAATGGTTCACCTAATACATTAGAACTAATCCGACTGTACAACAACCTCCACCCCTGATTAATCCTCCTCAAACTTCTGATATGCCACGAGTGAATTTGGTACAGTTGAGTAGACCACCAGTTGATAAGATTAGAAAGTATGGGGCTAAAGAGTTCTGAGCTACAACAAATGATGATGCTGAAAGAGCCAAATTCTGGTTAGAGAATACAATACGAGTGTTTGATGAAATGTGTCTGTGTCCTGAGGAATGTGTTAAATGTGTTGTTTCACTTCTGAGAGATACGGCGCATAATTGGTGGAAAACTTTAATATCAGTAGTCCTGAGTGAACGGGTTACGTGGGATTTCTTTCAATCTAAATTTTGAAAGAAATATATTAGTTAGAGATTCATTGATCAGAAATGTAAAGAGTTTCTCGAGCTTAAACAGGGCCGTATGTCTGCTACTGAATACAAACGTGAATTTCTGAGATTGAGCCAGTATGTTCGGGAAAGTGTATCGAATGAAGCAATAATGTGCAAAAGATTTAAAGATGGACTAAACGAAGATATCTGTCTGTTAGTTGGGATTTTGGAAATTAAAGAAATGGTAGTGCTCGTTGAGCGAGCATGTAAAGCTGAAAAATTAAGTAAAGAGAAAAGAAAAGCTGATTCTGAAGCCAGAGATGTTAGAAAGAGATCTTCGAGTAGATCATTTCAATCTGTGCCAAAGAAATTTCAAGATTATTATAGCCGCTCAAATGCTGATTTAGGACATTTGAATCGAGATCGAGCTAGATCGCATTCTAATTTCAGAACTCCTGCTACTTCTGTTGTAAGTTTCAGGAACGTCCGATCTGAGAGATCTGAATGTAAACACTGTGGTAAAAGACATCCAGGAAATTGTATATTGAATAACCGAGCCTATTTTCGATGTGGATCTTTGGATCATTTTGTAAGAGATTATTCTAAACATGTTGAGGAAGTGAATGTATAGAATCCGAGACTGAGTAACACCTTAGCTAGAGGTAGACCTTCCAGAAATTCAAGAAATACAAGTGGTGGTCAAAGAGCTACTAGGGATACTGCTGTTAGATCTGAGGCCGGAGCACCTATCAAAGCCTATGCTATCTAAGCTCGTGATGAAGACTCGTCTCCTAACGTGATTACTAGTACTTTTACTCTTTATGATACTTCTGTGTTTGCATTGATTGACCTTGGATCAACGCATTCTTATATTTGTATAAATTTGGTGCACAGTAAGACTTTGCCTATAGAGTCTACTGAATTCGTAATTAGAGTATCAAACCCCTTAGGCAAAAGTGTTTTGGTTGATAAAGTCTGCAAGAATTGCCCGTTATTGATTCAAGATATCTGTTTTCCTGCTGATCTAATCCTTTTGCCTTTCGATGAATTTGATATAATTCTGGGAATGGACTGGTTGACTTTGTATGATGCTATTGTGAATTGCAAACTAAAAGTCATTGACTTAAGGTGTAAGAATGATGAGATAATTCGAATTGAGTCTAGTGTTCTGAATGGATTGCCAGCTGTGATATCTACAATGAAAGCACAAAGATATGTGAAGAAAGATTGTGAAGCCTACTTAGCTTATGTGTTAGATTCAAAAGTAAATGATAAGAAATTTGAATCAATGCCTGTTGTCTGTGAATTCTCTGATGTGTTTCCTGAAGAACTACTGGGTTTGTCTCTGATTTGAGAAGTTGAGTTTGGCATTAAATTAGTACCTGGTACTACTCCGATTTCAATAGCTCCATATAGAATGGTTCCGACCGAGTTAAAGGAATTAAAATCTTAGTTGCAAGAATTGACTGATCGAGGGTTTGCTAGACCAAGTTTTTCACCATAGGGTGCTCCTGTTCTATTTGTGAAAAAGAAAGATGGCACAATGATAATGTGTATTGATTACTGACAGCTTAATAAAGTGACTGTAAAGAATACCCTCTGCCTAGAATTGATGATTTATTAGATCAGTTGAAAGGTGCTACTGTGTTTTCTAAGGTAGATCTGAGATCGGGTTACTACCAGTTGCGAGTAAAGGATTCTGATATTCTAAAAATTGCTTTTAGAACGAGGTACGGGTTTTATGAATTTTTAGTTATGCCTTTTGGTTTAACGAATGCACCTGTTGTATTTATGGATTTAATGAATAGAATTTTCAGACCGTAACTTGATCAATTTATTGTTGTATTCATTGATGACATATTGATTTATTCACGTGATGAATCTAAACATGCCACGCATTTGAGAATAGTGCTACAAACTCTGCGAGATAACAGTTGTATGCAAAGTTTAGTAAATGTGAATTCTGGTTGTAAGAAGTTGGTTTTCTGGGTCATATTGTATCAGCTTCTGTTATCCGAGTTGATCTGAGAAAGATTTCAGCTATTCTGAATTGGAAACCTTCGAGGAATGTTTCTAAAGTTCGCAGTTTTCTGGGACTTGCTGGTTACTACAGACAATTTGTAAAAGATTTCTCTGCGATAGCAACTCCGTTGACAAAGTTACTTCAAACAGATGTAAAATTTGAAAGGTCTGAAAAGTGTCAGAAAAGTTTTGATCGGCTAAAAACTCTGTTAACTGAAGCTCCCGTACTTGTGCAGCCTGAATCAGCTAAGGAATTCATTGTTTATAGTGATGCTTCATTGAATGGACTCGGTTGTGTTTTAATGCAAGAAGGAAAAGTTATACCGTATGCCTCGAGACAACTGAAGTCGCATGAAAAGAATTATTCGACCTACGACCGTGAGTTAGCTGCTATTGTGTTTGCTTTGAAGATCTAGCGTCATTATCTGTTTGGTGAAAAATGTCACGTGTTTTCTGATCATAAAAGTCTAAAGTACTTAATGACGCAAAAAGACTTGAATCTGCGACAGATAAGATGGTTAGAACTGTTAAACGACTACGAACTTGTGATTGATTATCACTTAGGAAAAGCAAATGTGGTTGCTGATGCTTTGAGTCGAAAATCGTTATTTGCAATGAATGCTCCTTTAGTTCTATTTGATGATTGTTCAGTTTTAGCTGAATTAAAAGCGAGACCTTTGTTTCTACAACAGATTATCGAAGCTCAGAAGATTGATAATGAGATTATGGCTAAACGAACTCAGTGTAATTCTGATTCTGATTCTAAATTTCGGATAGATGTTGATGACTGTTTGAGGTTCAGAAATAGACTTTGTGTTCCAAGAAATCCAGATTTGATTCAAACGATTTTGAGTGAAGCTCACAGTAGTAGATTTTCTTTACATTTGAGAAGTACTGTAACAACCCGTTTTTAGGGTTAATCAGAACAGTGGTTTCGGGGCCACTAAATCCGATGAGTAGGTTTGTAAATATTATATTTAATATTTATGAGTTAATTGTGAGTTTAAAAAAGGTTTTTGATATTGTGATTTTTGTTTTATAAGCGATTTATTAAGCTCAAGTGGTATGACCCTAAGGTCAAGTGGGTTTAGAAAATGAGGTATCGAGACCTCATTTCTATAAACCGAGTCGTAAATATTTTTATAAATATTTACGGAGTGGAAATAAGATGATATTAAAGTTTCGTTGAAAAATTTTATTGTTTTGATAGTTAATTAAGCAAAAAGGACTAAATCGCGCAAAGCGTAAAAGTTATGTTCTATAAGTTAAAGATATTAAGTAGCTATGGAATTAAATAGTGGGAGTCCTTAAGTGGTAATTATTCCATAATTGTTGATAGTGGAATTCCATGGCTTGGTATAATGGAAATTATTAATGTATATTAAGGTTAAATATGGTATTTGGTAATTATAATAAAATAAAATAAAATAAAAACCAAATTACATGCTATCATCTTCATCAATAGCCGAATGTGAGAAAGAAAATAATGTTCTCAAAGCTTTGAAGGTTCGGCCATGGTTGTTCATGCATGTAAGTCCATGTCGTCTCGGTTTTTAATAATTTTTACGTTTTTGAGATCGTTGCTTCGTAATCTAGCTGGCCCGTACCTCTAATTTTAAAATTGTTAAAGTATTTGGATGATGCCATTATTGAATGTTTGAGTATCTTGTTGTTTGATGATGAGTAATAAATCTTTGATGTTTGATTTTCATGATTGATTAAGTGATTTTTGATAAAAATGTGTATTAAGGACTAAATTTAGAAATTTGTAAATTGAGGGGTCAAAACGTGAAATAAATAAAAGAAATGGGTTGCTAGAGACCTAAGGTAAATTCGGCCTAACATGGGTTTGATGAAATTTTGAGTAATTTGTGTTATTTTGAAATAGGGATTAAATTGTAAAAATGTGAAATGTTAGGGGATAAAATGCAAAATGCCCAAATTATGTGTCTTTAGATAAAATTTAATGAAATGTTGAATAAGTGAGTTAATTTTGATATTAATTAGATTGGCAAAAGTAGGATTCGGATTTGGATTGGGGGGAAAATCAAAATGGTCGATTAGTCGTCTCGTTCCGATTATTGTCTTCCGAGGGAAGTCCTTAAGTAATTATATTTGATTTGCTGCGCGCTTAAGATTATATAATATGATAAGTAATTATTTGACGTTTACAAGTTCGATTTGCAATAAGTATATTGAATTTCGGCTATAAAGTCGAATATGAAATGGATGATTTATGTATATAATGTGGCCGAATGACTATTAAGTGATGATGTGAAAGTATGTAATATGTGTATACAATTTTATTGTACTTGTTTGTATAAAGTCGAAGGTGAATTGAATGGTATATATGTGGTGACAGAATAGCTATTATGAAACAAAGTCAAAGAATGGGATATTTGTATAATAGATGAATTGTGACTATTGTTCCTACTTGATCGAGGTTGTGTGTGAAATAATTTGTGAATATAGCATATAGTCGAATGGTTACTAAAAGTGAAACTAGGATAATGAAAAGATTATGTGTTCCTTGTGTATGATTATTGAACCGAAAGTTAAAAGGTAGGTGTACATTTTGTGCTTATATTCGAATGAAGCAATTAAATTGCTAATATGAAATGTTATGTGAAATGCGTTAACATGTAAATAAATATGCAAGACACTGGAAATGTATCCAGGCTAAAGTCCCGCAGGCTTCGTGCTGGAAATATATCCGGGCCAAAGTCCCGTAGGCTTCGTGCTGGAAATGTATCCGGGCTAAAGTCCCGCAGGCTTCGTGCTGGAAATGTATCCGGGTTAAAGTCTCGTAGGCTTTGTGCTGATAATATAATTTCGGGTTTTATACCTAGTAGGCCAAGTGCCGATGAATTTGATAAAAGTATACAATTACAAGATCCTACACTAAGTTGACAAATTGAAAGTGCATTACATATTAAGTTGGCCAGGTATGTATCATGTACTCATATGCGATTTTGATTTGAATTAAATTATAAATATATAAAGTGATGCATCTGTGAATAAGTGTTATGACTATAAATGTGATTGCGATATATTCGGTAAATATGTGAAGTTATGTAAAGTGATTCTATGTTTATATTCAAATATAAACACTTGGTCCTTGTGGAAAGGTTTGTGGAAGTATATGATTTTATTTTTAGGTGATTACGATCTTGGAAAATTAAATGCGAATATGATATTGTATTTCATTCGTTTCAATTGAACTAAAGCTGATAGTGAAGCATTTTAATGCCTATGTTATATGAGTTCGATCTTGAATGACATGATATACATGTTTAGATAATTTGAATGCAAGGAATGTGTGAAAGAGCAAATTTGTAATAAATCTGCTTGGGACAGCAACTGTAGCGTGATTTTGGAAAATCACCATAAATTTTGGAAATTGAATTAGAAGCTGAATTAATTATGAAATTAAAGATTAATGAGTCTAGTTTCTTATAAAAGAAACTGTGTAAGCAAAAGAATTTAAGATAATGAGATATTTGAAGTGGAGTGAGACAGAGTCAAAATGACTTTGAAATCCCCTATTCTGTCTTCAGAAAATCATTGTAAATTGTACAATGATGATTATAAGATAAAATTTATATTCTTAGACTCCTTAATGAGTCTAGTTTCAAATGAAGTAAACGATAACATATTTCGAATTCTGTGTAATGAGAAAATTGATTTGTAGTGAAGAGTGGTCAGAATAGTCAAACATTGAAACAGGGGAAACTTCAATAAAAATCTGGTATTGATTGGTCAAACGGAAAATTCTGAAAATTTTATGGATGGAAGATATATATGTCTATTTTTAGGAAAAATTAACGGTACTTTATTTGGAGTTTCTTATCTCCAGTTATAAATAATTTAGTGACTGTTGCTCAGGAAAACAGCTTGTAGTGAATTTGTGATTTTGTTGCAAAATGGTTAAAACTAGTTAATGAGATACTTTTCGAGTTCTTATGATCTTATTTGTGATTTCAATATTTGGTTTTAATTGAGTTCAGATTCAAGTGAGGTGAATTTGCTAAATATGCATTATGTTCATGGATACTTGGCCGAAATGGCAATTACCTAAGAATGATTTCTTGAAAATTTGAAATAATCGATCTATAAGTAAATTAATTGTTTGCATTGCTTAAAACTTACTAAGCATTGAAGCTTACTCCGTGTTCTCTTTTCTTTTCCTTATAGGTTTATCCTTTAGTTCGAGTTGGAAGAGCCGGAGATATCATCACACTATCGAGTCATTATGTGAGTTGAGAAGATGGTATATCATCATGATTTAAGGCATGTATAGGATATGCTATAGGTAGAATGATATTTTGACTTTGTATACATTATAGCCATGCGAAGATGGCTCGCTTATTTTGTTTAGAGAAGCCTTATAATTGAACTAATGTGTTGAAATGTTTTAGTTATAACTTGATAGTAGTTAATTTGTTATTAGATATTCGGTTATGTTTTGATAGTTAGTCATTTTGGAAATTTATAAGAGCTCTTATGAAAAATCAATGAGACAGGTTGCATTGTTGATAATTTATGTTTGGTAAATATTTTTGACCTTATAGAAGTTTTGTTCAGTCAAGTAATACCTCATAACCTTATTCCGGCAACGGATACGGGTTAGGAGTGTTACATTTAGTGGTATCAGAGCTATGGTTTAGTCGATTCTCGGACTAACCTACCGTATGTGAGTCTAGCTATACATGCCATATTACTACTCGTGATAGTGTGACATCTCCCGGCTCTAACGAAATTGTTTTGTAAGACAGATATGCTTTCCAACTGATCTAATTCTGATAGTACAGAATGTTATACTTAGACGTTTGAGTGAAAATGTGTTGGTGATGAGTTGAAACTCATAAAAGGTATGAATCAGAATGCATGATATTCTGCTATTGATAAATGTTATAATTATATGAGTATATGAGTTGTGATGTTGGGTAAATGATGGTTGTGTGAATATTTTGACTTAGAATTTATGATTTGATTTAGCGTATGAGTCTAAAAAATATTTTAATATTATTTTTTGTGTTTGTGATATGTGAATTTACATCTGTGAAATTTTTGTGATTAAATTTGTCTGTTTCTGTGCTTAATTATGAAAAAGGATTAAATCGCATAAAGTGTAAAAGTAGAGTGCTAAATGTTAAAGCACCTAATTGGCTTGGCTTTTAAAATATGGGTCCTTGCATGTCAAATTTACCATTTATGTTAATGGTGGACAATTATGGGCATGTTAGGTAAGCTTTAATGAATTATAACTAAAGGGTATTTTGGTTAATTGTAAATTAAACATATGTTAAATAATTATAACATAAAATGGTATTCATCTTTACCATTCTCTTGGGCGATTGATGCAAGAAAAAAGAATCAAATTGGGTTTTGATATTCGGCTAGCTTAATCCTCGATTAAGGTATGAATTTTCATCTGTTTTTGATAATTTCTACGTTTTTGTGATCGTTGCTTCGTGTTCTTCAAAGCCCATGTCTGAATTTCTATTTCTGTTAAAGATTTCATGAAATGCCCATGTCTGAATTTCTATTTCTGTTAAAGATTTCATGAAATGCCATTGTTGATATCATGAGTGTTTTGATGTTTTTGAATGAATTATGAAGGCTTGGTAGCTGGTTCATAAGTTTTGTCTTTAAGCTTTTGATGGAATTGAACTATTTAGGTTAAATTTTGAAAATGAGGTTTTGAAAGGCTAAATTGTGAATTGAACATGTTGTAGGGGCTTATATAGAAGCCATGAAAATTCGGCTTGCCCTTGTTGTAAAGAAATTTTGCATATTGGTGATTTTGTGAAAAATGGACTAAATTGTCAAAGTGTGAAAATGTAAGGGCTAAAATGTAAAGTGCCCTAAATATGTGTATATGGATTAAATTGAATGAAATGAATGATTGAATGGTTGAATTTGTATTGTATTAGATCAAGAACAAATAAAATCGGACTTATATCGAGGAATGTCTAAAATAGTCGAATAGTCGACTCATTTTGTACGAAATCCGTCTAAGGTAAGTCAAATTACAATTACGTGTTTATTTGAATAAATTTTGTATATATAAACTGTAATTTGTATTGGATGGCCTTGAATGCCTGATGATTATCTTTGGAGTAAAGTATGATAATATGATAATATTTGAAAAGCTTTGTATGTTCCTAAGCAAACTTGACATCTATCTGAGACATCGTGTAAGACCGTGTCTGGGACACAGGCCTCGATTGAGATTTAAGTATAAGACCATGTCTGGGACATCGGCTTCGTATCTGATTTCATGTAAGACCTTGTCTGGGACAGAGGCATTGATATTGTACTACATGTAAGACCACGTCCAGGACATCGGCATTGTACTTGTTTATGAGCATCTGTATCATTTCTGACCTGTCTGATGATAGCGTACGAAATATGAGATTAAGTATATGAAATGTATAAATTATGCAGGTATGTTTGTATCGTACTAAATTTCTGAATATGAAAAACTTTGTCTTTATGAAATATGTATGGAAATGAAGTATAACATATATGCAAACAAAGGAGAATGATTAAGTTTATGAATTATTATGAAATGGTTATGAATCTATATGGTTGAATTGTACTTATATGCTTTAGCATTTAGACCAATTGTATTTGGCTTACTAAGCTCTTTGTAGCTTACTTTGTGTGTTTACTGTCTGTTTTACAGTTATCCTAGCTACTAAAGGCTCAGGGATAGTCGAGGATCGTCACCACACTATTGATCTCATTTTGGTACTTTTGAAAGTGTACATATTTTAAAGTATGGCATGTATAGGCTAGAAGGTCTATGTATATAAGTTTTGATGTGTATATATTATGCCATAGGAGTTGGCTAGCAAATGAAATGTTGTATATAGTTTTGGTATTTGGTTGATGGTGTCAAATGATGTATGGTTGTAGTGTTTTATGAGCTAATATGTTTTTTTTATAATGAAGCACGTTTTGAGCATGAAATTGGTTGGAAATTTTGGTATGAATGTTGTATATTATTGCTTGTAGGATTGGGCCCAAAAAGGGGTGATAAATTTGGCTTAAACCAAGTGCCACACGGTCAGGGGACATGGGCGTGCCTTGTGGTCGTGTAAGAAAAGCAGTATTCTCCTAAGAACCACACGGTCTTGACACATGGGCATATCATAGGGCCGTGGGCTAAAGTTAGTAGCTAGCTAAGTATCACACGACCATAGTACACGGGTATGCCTATTGGCTGTGTAAAAAAGTCAGTATAGGACCTATTTTTGGCGCAGCTGGTTCACATGGGTGTGTCTAGTGTCCGTGTGTGACACACGACCTAGTCGCACGGGCGTGTGACTTTAACAGTTTGAAAGAATTGATTAAGTTCTAAAAATTCTAGATGTATTCATTTTAGTTCCGACCTTTCTTAAATGTATGTTTTAGGTTTCATAGACCGTATTAATAAATGAATTGTTAATGAATGCCTCTGTATTAATGATATTTAATATATGATATTCTGTATTGGTCTGAAATGTTTTGTCTATCTGGTAATGTCTCGTAACCCTAATCCGATGTTGGTTACGGGTTAAGGGTGTTACATCTTTGGCTAAAAAAAATTAATTATCCTTTCCCTTTGTGCCCTTGATGCAAAAATAACCCCAATGGTTCAAAACTTTCGAGGTGTCTGCTGAGCCAATTTTCACCTTTTGTGCAAAACTATTGAAAATAAACCAAATTTGTTAAAATTTATTATAAAAATAAATAAAATTCAATATTTTAATAATTTAAATGTAAATTAATTATTTTATAATTGAAGTATGAATTTAGACAAAAATTACTACGAAACTACATGAATTAGAGCTCAAAAGGTGCTAAAAAAATCTACATATTTTTATGTTTTTACACTCTCAAACTTAATTCATTGCTCGTCCCAAGTAATGCAAAAATTGAAAAGAGAGATTGTTGGAAATCACCATTGAAAAATGTCTTTAGAATCCATTTCCCCTACAATTATGAGTTTAGTGTAATTAGACTCAAGAACAAGAAATTTGAAATTATGCAACTCAAGTGTACATGTTAAAATTATTCTCAATCGTTATCATGATATCAAGAATAGACTAGATGCTTTCTCAATAAAGATATGCTCATTCTTACCAATTAATTTTTATTCCCTTGTTTGAGACTAAACTGCAATCATTAAGTTTCACTTATGTCTTCATATGTTGAACTTAGCAATTTCTCTCCACTAATGTAGGCAACATACAAATCTGAATCGAATTGTCTTTTAAATAGGTTGTAACATGATTGGGATAAGGGTAGGTAAAAGATAGATAAATTTAAGTTAAAAACCCTAGAATCATCTTGCATTGGACCTTCGGTACATTCAATACACCAACTCATTTTTCTTTCACATGCTCTTTTGTACATCTATTTCTTTCGAGTACATATGCTTTCTTTTCAACTCCCTCAAACTTATTTTCAGATAATATTCTAGATAGATTGAGTCTAGTGTTTGGGAATATTTAGAGATAATTATAAGAGAAGTCATGGCTAAATATTGCAAATGTTCAAATAAAATTAGGCCATCTAGTCTCAAAGTTGTGTTTCAAGGGATAAATATTCATTAAGGTTGGCTTCAAAGGCTCAAACGATCCAAACAAAAGTTTGCCTAAGTCATTTTCAAAATTTCATGCTTCCTAGGATTTCGCCTCAAGAAATTACTAAGTCAATTCTAGAGACTTAAACTTTCATGCATGTCTAGCTCTACTAAAGAATTAAAAATTTTATTGTATTACTTACAAATTTCATTAAGAGTAACATTATGTCATAGTTCAGCAAACATAAAAATTATTGAGATAATAGAATTTTATATATATTAGAAGTTAGCATAATTACCAAAAATTTAAATTTGTGAACAAAATATAACTTAATCATAATTATAAGAATAATGTATCTTTGAAAAAAAACAATTTCAATTTTTGGGCCCCCTACTTAAGATGAACAATGTCCCCATTGTTAAAAATAATAGAGAGAATGAAAATATAGAAGTGAATAGATACTATACACTAGGTAGGCCCCTAGCAAAAAGAGGTGAGTCAAGTTTGACTACTTAAATACCAAGCTTTTCCAAGGCAAATCCAATCCTAGACATGTACATATCTATTGTCACACTTCTTATTTTGCAATTTGTTCTATTTTATTAATGATTTTCACCTCTTATTTTATTATGCAAGAAATAAAATCCTAAAAGAACCTAATCCTAAAAACTTTATATATCCTAAGAAAGAAAATAAATTGAAGTAAAGATCTCCCCTTTTTATTTTTTTGTAGATCCCTTAAAATTTGACAAATCTTTTGCTCCATCGTCCTTGTTTTTGCTTGAATCCCCTCGCTCCCTCTTCGATATTGGACTCCATGGTTAAAATATAAAATCTAAAAACTCAAGCACAAAAATAAGTGGGTCATGGAATATTTTCGTAAAAGCGCTTCTCATTGAGTCATCCCGTATTGTTAAATATCTCCAAGAAACTTGTTGTTGCCACTGCATATGTTGCATTAGATCCATCAAATTTGACAGCTCATCACAAAGATTTGAACGAGGCGAATGAGTTCTGAATGTTGAGGTCACCATGTTAGGTTCGATCATTTGTTTAGTTCTTTCTACCTTTTCTGGGATTTCAATTGACTGCATTGGTTCAATCTCTATGGGGTATTCTTCTTCTTCTTCAAAATCCTTGCTCAATTCAACTTGTTGCTGCAAAACAGAATCTCCAACTACTCAGTAGAGGTCCCAATCTCTGATTGTACCTTGGCTATAATCTGTTTTCTTCCCGTTTGCAAGGATTTTAGCTTTGAAGTACAAATTGTTATTGTAAAGGGAAAGTATGCTAGTCCAGAACATCTAGCGGCACAATTTTGAATTTCCATTAGAATGATTTTTCCCACATCAATAGTCTTTGCCGTTAAAATTGAGTCACAATAACATTCACTTTAATGAAATTTTGGTCCCATGTGAAATAGGCATAAGGCTAAACCAAATGAAATAAAACCATACCTTCGCTAGTGGTGTCAAATATTCTTTGTGACAAGTGTGAGTTCCATGCTTTGACCCAGGCCACACATGGTGCAAAGTTTGAATGTTTCAACCTTGTTATATTTAGCTTGGGGTAAAAAGATAAAGGCACAGAAAGTGGAGGGGTTTGAATAGCATTTAGGAGAAGCTCAAGGACTATTTTGCAAGTAGGAAAATCAGCTAAAATCGGCTGATTGGATCCACCATAAGGACGGTTTTGGGCTGCCAATTTGCTTGGTGGATTAGTCTTTTATACTTAGCATACTGGGCCACTTTCTCCTTCAGGTTTTATATTAATTTTTAACCCAGTTAATTTTGGATAAAAATTAAATATAAAGTAAATAAAATAATCATTATTTGTACCGTCATTGGATGGAAAATTTTAATTGGCCTTGGTCTTGGTGCACTTGATGCAAAAATTACCCTAACGGTCCAAGCTTTTCGAGGTGTCTACCGTGCCAATTTTCACCTTTTGTGCAAAACTGTAGAAAATAAACCAAATTTGTTGAAAATTATTATAAAAATAAATAAAATTCAATATGTAATAATTTAAGTGCAAATTAATTATTTTATAATTAAAGTATGAATTTTGAAAAAAAATATTATGAAATTACATGAATTAGAGCTCAAAAGGTGCTGAACAATCTATATATTTTTGTGTTTCCATCAACAACGATGGTTTTTTAATTCATTTATGCCATCTCGGTTGCCCAGCAATGATGACCTGTCACCCCAGGCTGCCCAAGGACAATGGCTTTGTCAAGTCTAGTCCATTCCTCTTCATATCTCTTATTGTATGGCTAAAGTCAATACCTCTTCATATCTCAATTTCTAGCTTCACAACGCTTCTATCCAAATCCTACCCGACAGCAATATAATTCAACTTCATAGTTAGACATCTATTCATTTTGATACTTTCTCAATATTCAATTGTAATATCCAAAATAATTTCACTCGTCACCAGACAATTGACCATAGTAGTATACAATATGTAACATAATAAAAATATAAAAATTAAATAAGTGTTAGACCATTGAAACACTAACCAAAACTCGAGCTATTTATAGCTGATTTTTGCCTTCCCCATTCATTTTTATGTTTTCGTGTCATCTTTAGCTATGAATTCACATAAACATGAAAATTTAAGTAACTTTTATATTTTATTCAATTTAGTCGCTAAAATCGAAACAACTATATATTCACATTTCAGCTTCATTTTTCAAACCATTTTCAATTACACCCTTTTATAGCCCTCCAAACTAAGTAATTACAGAAATTTCAAGTTAATTTCAATTATTTTTCATTTTAGTCCCTAAACTTAAAACTAACAAATATCACTTTACAAGTTAGTCCTTATTTCATCTCCAAGCTTATAAACTAGCATATCAACACTAAAAGCTACAAAATTCATCAATCGTAACTTTTATAAACTTTAACAGTTTTGTGAAATAGTCCACCGGCTAGCTAAATCAAGCTCTTGGGATTCCAAAATCATAAAAATTACAAGAAAATGAGCAAATTGAACTAACCAATTGAAGCTTTGAAAATTAGAAGCCCTAGTCGTGTGTTCTCACTTCTTCTTCTCTAATTTTCGGTTGAGAAAGATGAAAACAATGGTGTGTTCTCTTTTTCCCCACTATTTTTCTTCTATTTTATGTTTTTCATTTCAATTTTAATTTTTAAATTAAAATTTTCATACAAAATGCATAAAACCCATGCCACCACCATCCACTATTATTTTCCTAGTGGTTTATTTACCATTTAGGTCCCTAGTACAAGTTGTACTTACAACTTAGTCCCTATACCTTAATTAACTAATACTTCACCAAATTTATTATACCAAAACACAATATATTTCTAGTTTAGATTCATAATTATTAAATAAAATATTCATAGATCTAGTTCACGAAATTGTAGTCTCAAAATCTCATTTTCTGACACCACTAACTTTCTGGCCGTTACATTTGTACACTTTCAGAATTGCCACAATCCTTCATTTCTATCGCTTGTGCTATAGGCTATAATGTAGAATGATTTTGCTTACCCATTTTCTTTGGTCTCCTAAAAGATGGATTTTTACCTCGTTGCCTACAAAACATAAGCATATTACTTTAGAAATTATTATAATTGTGGACTAACATATGGCGGATTGATTCTAGAAAACTCATGCATGGAGATTCACACTTGGCGAGCTTTTACATACTGATTTACACATAAAGTCTTGCCTAAGCGGACTTGACCTTGGCGAGTACATACTTGGAGACCATACTTGAGAACCTTTTCATGTGAAATCATATTCACAGATTTATATATGCGGGTTCTTGTGAACTCATTCTTAAATAATAGTCACTACCAGACTTTTTGTTTGGCACAAAGTCATGTAGACTCTCAATTTAAACATAGTCCTCGGTGGACTCCTAGTAAAAGAAGATCCCTGCAGAATTTGACTTGTGAAAATATTTTATATGAACTCTCATGTGTTGAACATAAGGACGATCCCATGCGATCCGTTACTTGGATACTAGCCATATTGACTATTGTGAAAGATAGTCTTCTTGAATTCTTAAGCTTGAAACATGAATATTTGATCAACAGACTGTCATAGCTTGAATTATAAAGATAAATTCTGTAGACTATCATACATATAGGTTCATATAGAAGATTCATGGATAGGAACTCATATATACAAACTCGTAGAAGATGATTCATAAATATGGTGGACTCATGTATGTGGATTCCTAAAAGAAACTTCATAAATGTGGCTGATTCATACATTTGGATACATGTGAATTCATCTCACGGACTTTACATGGTGAGATTTCACATATAACTTTGACGTAAAACTTAAAGAAAAAGTTTGACGGACTTTCATAACTTACATATGTCATGCCATGGACTTGCTACACATATCTGAAGTAGAAATAATTATTTTATGATTCTTGTGAGGTCTACGATATGACTGCATGCTTGTGTGAAAGTTTCATGAAGAAATTCTATTGATTAAGTGTTCAATTTGATATCTAGGACTAAATTGAAAAAGTTTCAAAATGTGAGTTCTAGAAGCTTTAAGCATGAAATTACCATGGATTTTTAATTAGAGGTCCTTAATTAGCAATTTTCCCAATTTCTATTTTTATGGACAAAAAAGGGCATGGATAGGAAAAATTGGTTAACAAAAGAATACAAAGGGAAAAATAAGTCAAAATTGTGTCCATCTTCCCCCCTCCTTAGCCAAAATTCTCAATGAGCCATAGCTAGGGTTTTGTTCATCCTTTCAAGCTCGATTGTAAGTACACCCTAGCCCCGTTTTTAATGTTCTTTATGTTTTTGAGATCTTTGAAGAATGATCTAGCTATTTCTACCATTGTTTTGAGCTAAGGTTCACGTTCAAAAACTTACCCATGTGTGATATGCATGTATTTTGGTGTTTAATGGAGGAATATGAAAGTTTGATGCATGATAAACATCTTTTACTAAGTGGTTTTTTCATGAAAACACCTAAAAGGACCTTTTTGTAAAAGTTGTAAAATGGGAGGTTAAAAATCTGATTTGAAAGAAAATGTGGGCTGATATGAGTATGATATAAGTTCGGCTAGGCTTGGGTATTAAAGAAATGAACACATTTCTTTTTACGAGCCTAGGGGCTAAGTTGTAATTATGTGAAAGTTTAGGGGCAAAATTATAATTTTTCTAAAGTATGATTTATGGACTATTTTGAACAATGTGATAATTAAATGAGCAAAATTTGCTATTATAGATCAAGAAAAATGGAGTCCGGACCTAAACCGAGAAAAGAACGAGGTTGTGGACTAAATCAAATAGTAGCCATATTTTGGGTATCAAGGTAAGTTTGTGTGTAAATAATGTAATGTTACATTGTTATGTATTTAATGCTTTAAAATTGCATGAATTTTATAATTGTCCTTATGGATCTAATTAATGATGACTTGATGACGATTCAAAAAATTAATACCTCGAAATCCCGGTTGAACCTTAGGAATAGTTAGGATACAAATGTCATGACATTAGGGTTATGTGCGATCCCATGTAAGACCATGTCTAGGACATGGCTTTGGCATCGGTATGTAATTTCATGTAAGACCATAGCGAGGCTATCGGCATCGATATGTGATCCCATGTAAGACCATGTTTGGGACATGGCATTGGCATCGACCTACGATCCCATGTAAGACTGTGTCTGGGACATGACATTGGCATTGATATGTGATCCCATGTAAGATCATATCTGGGATATGGCATTGGCATCCTACCATGTGTATGAGAGTTCTCGAGTATCCTTTAGTATTCCAAGTGGTTCAACGGGTAATGCAATGACTATGTCAAAGAGATGACAAGGTATGATCATGTTGAAAGGATACAGGTACGTGCACAAAGCTCATAAACATTGAGATTATGAATCGATGAAACCTCAAAAGAAGTGAATGGATGAACTATGATCATGAGTTTTATTGTACGTTATGTAAATGACATGACTTAAAATGTATCTATGATACTCGATGAAATTGTGATAAATATATTATTGAGTTATGCGTATAATATTGCATGGTTAATGTTGTTAATTATTTACATGCAAACTTACTAACCTTTATGCTTACTCCCTTTCCTTTTCCATTTCCTTATAGTGTCGCCAAGCTAGCTCAAGGATCAAAGGACGTCGGAGCTCGATTCACACTATCAAATTAACCTTTTGGGTATAGTGAATTTAAGTATTTTGAGTATGGCATGTATAGGGACATGGTCTTTTTGTTATATGTCATATTGGTTTAGCCAAGTGTGTTGGCCTATAATGATTTGATGATTCATTTTGTATATGGCCGTGAGATATGGCTCATATTAATTATGGGGATGTAATCCTATTCATATATGCATGCATGTGCTAAAATCACTCTTGATGTGGTTAAATTCATTTAGCATGGATGAATGGTGGATGTGACCATAGATGTTGGGTGATGGAGTTGTGAGTAAATGGCATAATAACAACTAAGGCATAAATGTGTAAAATGGAAGCAAATTGAGGTTATCTCTATACATGTAATGTATGTGATTTGGTAAGCTTAGCCTAAATAAAATATGAAGCCTTAAGCTAGTATAAATTGATAAGAAGTTGACATGCATGAGTCATGTTTATGAATGTGTAAGTGCTCATTTATGCCATATAAGATGTCATTAAGATGAGCGAGTCTGCATGTGTTATTGAGGGTGACAAAGGCTTGGAAAATAGCTTCTAAGTTGTCCACACAAGTAGACACAAGGGCGCGTGTCTAGACCGTGTGTGACATACGGTCTGCCCCATGGGCATGTGATCCAGCCATGTATCCCCTGCACCCTATTGAATGCAAAACAGAATGCTCAGTAGTAAACACACGGGCAGAGGCACAACCATGTGTCTCAGCCGTGTGAAGAACACGGCCGCAGGACTTGGGGGTGTGCCCAGGCTGTGTGATGTTGATAAACCATAAATTAGACATATTTTTACCCCATGTTTAATGGATTTTATGGATGATTTCTCATTAGAATTGGTGAATTCGATGCCCCTAATGCTTTAATTTCATGTTTTATACTAAGGAGAGCATAGGAGAGCAAAAGGAACGAAAAACGGGCCAAAAATGAAGAAAATAGGCCAAAGTACGAAATCAACATGGCCTGGACCTCCTCACACGGGCAGACCACACGGCTGTGTCAACCTGGAAAAATTGGAGCATGTAACACCCCTTACCCGTATCCGAGGCCGCGCTAAGGTACGAGGCGTTACCAGACAAACATACAAACATTAAACTAAAATATGGGCCATAAAATTTTATTCATATTTCAAAGCATTTATTCTCTTACACATAGTCCCTTATTTGAGTCTACGGAGCCCAAAACATACTTTAGAAAGGGCTTGGGACTAAACCGAGAACTTACAAAAATCTTGGAAATTTCATGCTTTAAGGCTCCACACGCCCGTGTCCCAAAGTCGTGTTCCATACACGGCTGAGACACATGGTCGTGTCTCTGCCTATGTGGAATATACCTAGGCTATTTTCCAAGCTTTGGTCAACCTTGATCTCTTACACACTTATACAAAATCAAAAGCATATAACATGGTATTCATTTAATGATTAAACATCCTTAATTAAACCACAAACATAGCATTTGTATGTCATCATAAATGTGTCTCTCATACTCATTTTACCTTGTTTATTATAGTACCACTTATACATTTATACCAAGATTATCATCTTACCAAATATCTTCAGCTTAATCATCAAGCATTCATATTTAAAGCTAGATCATATCTTTAGAAAATACCACGATTCAGATGCGCAGAATAACATGTTTGCCTGAAACATTTCAATTCAATTCCATACCCAACAAGCATTACATTGAGACTAGTCATATATATATACATGTCATGATACATAACATTCTCTTTTTGTTTTCTTATAAACACATATCATTTATTTCATTATATCAATATTTCATATACCATAGTTTCCATGTATTCCACATATATTTATTTTCCTCCTCCTCCTTTCCATTCCACATCCTTAATGTATATAGCATTCTTGTAAGTATGATTTCACAATTTACTAATAAATGTTCACATCAAACTGTCCACACGAGTCATAGTCACTTAATTATTTATAATTCGAGCTACAGAGCTCCAAATTAAGATCCGTAAATTTCCCCTGAAACTAGACTCACATATCGTTCCACCATTAAATTTTCATAATTTTTGGTTGAGCCAATTAGTACAGTTTATTCATTAAATTTCAGCTGTTTCACTTTCTGACAGTTCTGACCTCTCTTCACTAAAAAATAATTATATCACAGTACAGAACTCAGATAATGTTCTTGTTGATTTATATTGAGAATAGACTCATTATGGATTTTAAAAATATAATTTTGAGCCTCTAATTATTTTTCTCCAAATTTTTGTGATTTTCCAAAGTCAGAACAGGGGATCACGTAATCATTCTAAATCAGTCTCACGAAAACATATATATCTCAAAATATAGAGCTTTTTTTCTTTCTATGTTTCTTTTATATGAAAATAGACTCATTAAGATTTAATTTGATATCTCATTCAGTCTCTGATTCAATTTATACTATTTTTGGTTATTTTTCAAAGTCACGTCACTGCTACTGTCCAAAACAGTTTTATTGCTAATTCACTCTTTCACACTTTCTTTGTATTAACCTCATTTTAACATACATATCACAAATCATTTTCACCACATTTCATACATCACAAGTATAGGCCCATGATCACAAGGTCACCATAAAATCATCCTCATGTATAACTTACTTGTTTATAACCTTACCACATCCTGGTCACTTAATGAACACATCATTCACATAACCAAGTTCCTGCACATATTCATCACAAAACTCACAAAGCAATACATAGAGAGTCTCTCGTTGAACACTTCGGATCAATCCTCAATACTTGGTGGTTTCAGCACATAGCTCCACCCATCATATAGTTCGGCTCTCTTGTACACATGGTGAACACTTAGTACCACCCATGTGACCTAGCCAGTTTATCTCGTAGCTCTCTTGTCTACATGGTGTACACATAGTATCACCCATGCGACCTAGCTACATCATAATGTCTTGTAGCTCTCTTGTACACATGATGTGCACTCAGCACTATACATGTGACCTAGCTACATACCATCTGTATCATCCAATCTTTCTGAAGGTTCAACCGGGATTTTCCTCTCTTTTCCAACAATTTCACCAATCAAGTAATTATCCACAAACATATTTCCAATATTTTTATAAAATATCATAATACAAGTAATAGTGATGTATTACTTACATATAAGCTTACATCTCATTTAATATCAACGCAATAACATTAAATTACACATTGTCTTATTAAAAATCATATGAACTTACAATTTCCCATAATATCCATAATCATAGAAATCACATTTATGTATAATAATTCAATGCACTTCATGTACCATAGACATATTTTTAAATCAATTCATAAACTTGGCACCATAATCATTTAATTCACTAAATTTAACTTTCAAATATAAATTGCAGCATTATTGTTGTATTATTATCATACCAACTTACATACTTTCAACACCTCGGAGATCATAGTAAATATATCAATTTTACATTGAAACATGTATAAATTAATGCTTATTATACATATGAACTTACCTTGATATTAAAACGGCCATTTTACCAACTTTCCCAATTTTCGATTTTTCTCTCATTCTAGGTTCAAATCTCGTTTTCCGGGATCTAAAACATCATATTTTACTTATTTAATTAATGTACTATTCAAAACAGTCTTTAACTCAAACTTTGGAAAAATTACAATTTTGCCCCTAAACTTTTGCATATTTACACTTTTACCCCTACGCTCGGGAATTAAAATTCATCCCTTATTCTTATGTTTTATGACATGATAATCACTTTTCCCTTCTATGGCAACATCAAAGTCTCACTCTAACATATACTTATGACTATTAGGTATTTTTACCGATTAAGCCCTTTTGCTCGTTTTCACTTAAAACCAAGTAGCACAAGTTATCTAACATAATTTAAAACCTCATATTGTATCATAAAACACCAGAATACATAAATTTTACCTATGGGTATTTTTCCAAATATGAACCCTAGGTTGAATTATTGCTAGCATAAGCTAAATCAAGTTACCGGGACTCCAAAAACGTAAAGAACTTGAAAAACGGGGTTAGAACGGACTTACAATTGAGCTTGGGAAGCTTGAAAACCCTAGCCATGGATTCTCCCTTGGTATACACGTCCATGGTGAAGAAGATGAATAAAATTGGCTTTTAATTTTGTATTTTAATTCATTTTACCCCTAAATGACCAAAATACCCTTACTACTAAACTTTCCAAAAATTCCATCCATGTCCAATTTTTGTCCATAACTTAGAAATTGGTCAAATTGCTATTTAAGACCTCCTAATTAATATATCAAATCAATTTCATACTAGAAACTTCTAGAATGCAAGTTTTGCGACTTCTTCAATTTAGTCCCTAACTTCGAATTAAACACTTTATGCATAGAATTTCTTCACGAAATTTTCACACAATCATGCAATCATATCATAGACCTTAAAATAATCATAAAATAATTATTTATATCTCAAATTTTGTGGTCCTGAAACCTCTGTTCCAACTAGACCCAATTTTGGGCTATTACAAAAGCACAACTCACATGGGTAATCACACGCCCGTGCCATTCTAACAGGCTCGAACACGTCCTGAAGTAATCGTACACGGGCGTGTCACACGGGCATGTCCCTGTCGAGCCCAAGTTAAGTCCAATTTGGAAAAGGCCACTTTTGAGGGCTTCTAGGCATTCCAAAGCCTATAAATACACCCTAGAAGAGGAGAAAAAGGGAGATGAAGAATAAGGGGTAAAGAATTACTCCAAGGAAGCCGATTGATCCATTTCAGAAGTCGGATTCACCATCAAGACTGAAGATCTCTCCTCAATTTCCCTTCAGGAGTTTTGGGTTTTCTTTATGTTTTGTATTCTATATTCTTCTGAGATGTTTTCTTATTTAGTGATGAACTAAAACCCCTAAATACCTAAGGGGAATAAAACCTAAGACAAATCTTGTTATTATTTTCTGAATCGTATGATAAATATTTAACTTGTTCTTAATTATGTGTTCTTAATTCTTGTTTTGATATCCCAAGATACTGATTCAAGATACGCTCTTATTCAGAGGAGGAATAGACCCTAGCTAAGAGCACATTTATCATAATTAAGCGGAGTTGATTGCCGCCTAGAAATAGGGTGACAAGATTTTGCCAGATTAGGGTGAAACCTAATAAGGGGATCCATAGGTCGAGTTAGTGCAACCCTAGAGTGTTAATTAGAGAAAAGTCTCGATTATTCAATCTAGGGATTAGACATTATTAGTCTTGAATAGGGATAATAACATAACTTAGGGATCTTTACGGAGCAAGTTGAATGAATAAATCGTCCGATTCAGAGCCAGAATAACAAGTAAAGTCTAGGTGGATTTTTTCTTAGGTATTGTCTTAAGTCAATCGATCTTCCCCAAAAGCAATTCCCCAATTCTTTTCTCTGTGCATTCTCAGTTTAGATAATTAGTTAATTAAATCAAAACCTCTTTATTCTTAGGCTAGATAATAAAAAGACAGTCATTACTAGTACTTTTAGTTCCTTCGGGTTCGACAATCTGGTCTTGCAAAAACTATACTACTGTTCGATAGGTACACTTGCCTACATCGCGATAATAGTTAGTTCAAGAACGAGTAATTATAAATATTTAAAACCTATCATGAAACCTTGCAATCAAGTTTTTGGCGCCGTTGCCGGGGAGCTAAAATATTAGGAACACTCAATTTTTATTACTTTGGCCATTTATTTTTCTTGCAATTAATTTACTTTTTCTTTCTTTTGACAAGTTTTTATAGTTTATGACTAGAAGAAACCAGTTGAGACCATTTCTTTTTGACGAAGAAATCGATCGCACAGTTCGTAAAAACCGAAGAGAAATAAGGCGAAGGTTAAGATACACGAAGAACGAGCAAGAAGACGATACTCAACCCCCAACAGAAGAGATGGCTGAAGACCAAGGCAATCAGCTACCTCCTGCAATTGTGGCTGATCGAAATCCTGCTCTACGTACTATGTATGACTAAGCTAAACCTTCTTTATAGGAACTAAGTCAAGTATAGTCAAACCTGCTATTGCTGCGAATAATTTCGAATTGAAACCTAACACAATTCAGATGATACAGCAGTTTGTTCAGTTTAATGGTTTGCAGGATGAGGATCCCAACAGTCACTTGGCAAATTTTCTGGAATTTTGCGACACTTTCAAAATTAATGGCGTTTCTAATGATGCCATTTGCCTTCGGTTATTCCCTTTTTCACTGAGAAACAAAGTTAAACAGTGGTTGAACTTGTTACCACGAGGGTCCATCACTACTTGGGAACAAATGACTGGAAAATTTCTATTAAAATATTTTTCGCTGACTAAAACGACTAATTTACGTAATGATATCTCTTCTTTTGTGCAGATGGACTTAGAAACACTTTACGATGAATGGGAAAGATACAAGGATCTGTTGCGAAGGTGCCCTCATCACGAGTTACCTCTATGGCTGCAAGTTCAAACGTTCTACAATGGTGTGAATCCCTCGACAAGATAGATGATTGATGCAACTGTTGAAGGAACCATCAACAACAAAACACCTGAAGAGGCTTATGAATTCATTGAAGAAATGTCACTGAATAACTATCAGTGGCAAGTCATGAGGACTAAGCCAACAAAAATAGCCGACGTTTATAACGTTGACTCAGTTACTATGGTGTCAAATCAGGTATAACTTCTCAATAAAAAGATTGATGGTTTACTTGGTTCTACGTAGACACATCCAATAATGAGGTGTGACTCAAGTGGAGGAGGTGTGCATACAGAATATCAATCCTTCAATCCTACAACTGAAGAGGAACAAGTTAACTATATGGGTAACAATAACTTTAAATCTCAAAATAACCCATACAGTAAGACTTATAATGCAGGTTGGAGGAACCATCCAAATTTCTCCTAGGGTTGTCAAGGGAATCCAAAGCCACAAAATCCTCAGGGTTTTCAACAGCCACCTTATCAACATGAGAAGAAACCGAACCTTAAGGAGACGCTGTCTAAATTCATCTCAGTGTCAGAAACCCGTTTCCAAAATACTGAGACAGCACTTAAGAATCAATAAGCATCGATCCAAGGGCTTGAAACTCAGATAGGCCAGCTATCCAAACTAATCTCTGAACAACCACAAGGTAGCTTACCAAGTAATATTGAACCTAATCCAAGGGAACAACTCATCATAATTAGTAATCAAGATAAGGAAGGATTCCTTGCGCCTGAGCCAAAATTGATGCAAGAAACTGTGGCGAGCAAAGGTAAAAGTGAGGTAAGTCATAAAAAAATGGTGAATGAAGAATATAGACCTCGTGTCCCATACACTAGCGCGACAAGGAAAGACCGCTCAGACGAACAATTTGGTAAATTCCTCAAACTTTTGAAAACATTACATATTAACTTACCCTTTATTGAAGCTCTATCGCAGATGCTGAATGCAATGAAATTTTTAAAAGAGCTTTTAGTAAATAAGTGAAAGTTGGACGAAGCGTCGCATGTGGAGCTAAATGCAGTCTGCTCAGCTATTCTACAGAATAAGCTACCCCACAAATTGAAAGATCTAGAGAGTTTTACAATTCCTTACTTAATTGGTAGTTTAGATATAAATCATGTATTAGCTGATTTAGGGGCTAGTATTAATGTCATGCCTTACAAAATGTTTAAGCAACTAGGTCTTGGGAAACCTAAACAAACTAAGATGAGCATTCAATTGGTAGATAAAACTATTAGATTTCCTAGGGGTATTATTAAAGATGTACTAGTGAAAGTGGATAAGTTAATATTTCCTGTTGATATCGTTGTTCTAGACATAAAGGAGGATAATAACACCCCTTTGATTTTTGGGAGGCCCTTTTTAGAGACTACTAAAACAATTATTGATGTTGGCATAGGTGAGATTACACTTCGTGTGGGAGACGGAACGATCACCCTTCAAGCTCGTAATTCTAGCATCACATCGAACATTGAAGGTAATGGTCCACACCAGTCTACTAAAACTGACAATATGACACAACATACTTTGCAGAAATTGAGTTTCAAAGAAGTTCACGAGCCATGTTCCAGCAATGATAGAGGACACATTCATGAAGAACGAAGGGTACGAAGAGAGGAGCTAGACGAATAGTAGACGCACAAACCAAGAACACCCGACAAACAAAAACTACGCCAAAACAAGCTCGATACCTCTCCAAATCAACTTAAGGTTGGTGATAAGGTCTTATTAGATGTCGTCGATCCCCATATTGTCACTACCACATCGAATGAGGAAATCCCTCTCACGGTAATCCGTATTTTTTCATTCGCTACGGTAGAGGTGAGTCATCCCAAGTTTGGCACTTTTAAGGTAAACAACACCCGATTAAAACCTTATTTTGATGAGATTGATAGCAGGAATGAGGAGTATAAACTCCTCAAACCATCATTACCATTCACTGAAAAGGTAAGTCGAGCTTAGACTATAAATAAGCGTTTCTCGGGAGGCAACCTGAGCACTAACATTATTAATTTCTTTAAATTTTGGTATTTAACTCTTAACCTACTAATAGAGACCTTGAATACAGGTGTTTCCAAAGAGACACGGCCAAGCACACGAGCGTGCTTAAGGCCGTGTGAAAACAGGGCAAAAGATTTCCCCAACATTGGCTATGATAAAATGCCACGGCCGTGGTCGAGCTTACCAAAACAACACGGGTGTGTGACACGCTCGTGTGGAAAACTCGCGGTTGAAACTGAGAAACTAGCACGGGCGTGTGACACGCCCGTGGCTAAAACCCGTGGACGAACCTGTTAAATCAACACAGGCGTAGGGCTTGAACACACGGGCGTGGGAGAAGCGAACTAAGCTAGACACGGCCGTGTGAACCCACACGCCCAAGGAACACGGGCGTGTACGAAATGTCAGACGGGCCTAAATTTGAAATTCGCGAATCACACGAGCTGAAATTGGGGGACACGGACGTGTACCATGGCTGTATGCCCCAAAATCTATAAATACCCTGCACTATTCACTTTCTTCCCCATTCAAAAATCCTAACCCTAGCCGCTGCAACTCCACACGGCCCCCTGCCACGCCCGTGCCCCGCCTTCAACTTCGTTTTTGATGCCCGATCTCTCTCCCTTAGCGTTTGTTTACTCTTTTCACTTCTATTTTAATTATTACTAATGCTTATTATTACAATAATTTCCATTTTGTTTGAACTATCTTCCATTTTTGTTCATTACTTTATCATTTAGTTTGCATTTTTAGTTAGTTATTATACATTGCATGTTAAATCAAGTTATTAGGAAACTTCATACCCGTGATTTTACCATGCTCATTCTCATGATATTCCCATGCCAACATCTCTCATAGAATTTGCAGTGTTCAATTATTTCTTATACATTTCATGCTGTTAGGAAAGCTTTATTCTTTTACACATGCAATTACTACATACAATGACAAAGTCACGAAATTACTATATTAGTTATGTTTGGTTGTGGCTAAAAGTCTACTTTTTAATTGGAAATTGTATCCCTTTTACTTCGACCACTGATCAAAATGACTTGATGATTCTAATCGCAAGTACAATGTCATCGTCAAGAGGAAAGAAAACCGCCGTACCTGCCTCGAAGAAGAGGAAGGGAGCATCTTTTTCGCGGTCCCAATTGCAAAAATCCGTCACCCTCTCCTACAGTTTCCCCAAGGGCCCTAGGAAGAACTGTTCTAAATACTTGGGGCCCGAACCTTAATTGAAGGCCGCTGCATCGATTGGGCTGCCATAGAACAAGTCCAGATGGCCAATGCTATTCGGGCTCTCTTAACCACCAACCCGTGGGAGTTTTTCTTCAGGATTATAAAGCTGACATACCTCGAGATCACGATGGAACTCTGCTTAATGTTCCATCTCCAGACTGTTATGACAAGGTATGATGATCCCTGCACCGTCCAGTTTCGTCTAAGTAGATTAATCTGCCAGCTAAGCGTCCTAGAGTTTGGTGCTGCACTAGGCCTATTTATGGAGTAGTTCAGGGAGGAGAATGAACTACATACTCTCAGTCGCCACATACATGTCTCTCCCTCGAAGTGCTGGCACACGTTGGCCTCTAGCTCGCCCTCTTATAATCCTAGCCGCTCCAAAGCATCAGTTCTCCCACCATCCCTGAGGTATTTACATGTGATTTTAGCTTACGCAATTACAAGGAGGTGAGAGAGCACTGGCGTCGTCAACACCCACGACGTCTACTTCTTATGGAGCATGTCGCAAGGGCACGTCATCGACCTTGCCTATTTTATCGCCCTTACGATTCAGCACTAGACGGAGTGGCATTGGAAGGGGGTCATCTCCATTGGCCCCTACGTGACAAGGCTTGTGCGACACTTCGCGCTCCTCAACACCACGGCCCAAGAATCATTCTTCACCCTCATCGGCCAGATGTCTCCACAAGGCATCTCGAGCATGCTTAGCATGAGGATGATCGAGAGGCGCCAAGGAACCTATCCTCCCTAGTATCATCTCGCACAATCTACCAAGGAGGAGGCCTACGAGGACATTCCTGATGATGTCCCCCCATAGCACGAGGACCCACTGACTCAGCCACCACCATCTTGTCGTCCAGTTCTTGCGGCGGCTTCATATGCTGACATCTCTGAGCGCCTCACCCGATTTGACAACATTGATGCTACTCTACAGTAGATTTGTCAGCACCTCCACATCTCATCGCCAGTCCCACCTCGCGAACCATCCAACAATGAAGATGTTTAGAAATATTTATTGATTATTTTATGTTTTTAATTTTTAGTGAAACTACTCTTTATTTTTGTTATATTTTTAGGATTTTATTTTTAATTATTAATTTCGGTTATTTCTTTTCGAATAATTATTCTTCCTAATATCCCCTAGAAAGTCCCTGGTTTTGTCACAATTACATAGAGCTCTTAAGCTCATCATCACATAGGAACTAAAAACTCCACCGGGAAAGGTTCTCCACGACTGCCATGTCCTGCTCGACCACGACCATAGCTACCACTAGATATAATATTCTTTTGGCGCAGGACTTATGGCCTAATAAACCTCTATGATCGCCTGAGTATCCTCCTCTAATATCTATCTTTGTACATTGAGGGAAATGTACATCTTAAGTGTGGGGGGTATTTATTTCATTATTAGAAAAATCCCTGAATAATTACCTGGTTCTATTGAAAAGCTCTCATATCATATTTAGGATAAATTTTGATTGGTTTATGATTTTGATTGATATATCTTGAATTAAAACATATGGATTTATGCATTGATTATTTAAACTTTAAGACATTAGAGAGTAAAGCATGATAAGTTGATTTTTAAGAATTTAAAGTTATAGGTTATTTCCCCAAGTCTAGGTATTACCTTGAATTGGAATTCACGAGCCTAAACATCAAAAAGCCATAATTAATGTGAGATTTTTGAGCCTTTTGAGCATCTATTAATTCTTTCTTGCTCACTTTTATTATTACTTTGAGTGCGTCAGTGTTGAACTGTTATTCTAGAACTTGCTTGATTATGCATGTCGAGACCACACCATTTGATTTGATATATCAAAATGATTAAGGCACCTAGGATTAACCCACTCATGCCATGAAAAGCCTACCTCCACGATTAACCCCTAGTAAACCCCCTTGAGCATAACAAGCCATTTCTTGTATTAACCTTAATATTAACCCTTAACCCATTATTGTTGAAATCCCCTAAATTAATCCCTATTTTTTTCGAGATTTGAATTGAATAAATTGTTTAGCTATGTCTTTTTCTTAATAGTTAGTCTATGTTATGTAATTAGTCTATGTTATGTAACTTGTTTAGCTATGTATGTAATTTCATATTCTGAGAGAAGCTCTGTTGTACGTAAGTGAAAATTAACTCTTTTTCTAGTTAGGAAATTTTTCAATTCAATATCGATTCTAACCCTTTCTTTCAGCTTGTGACCACACCCCTTTAACCAAGCCTCACTACAACCCTCTAAAGACCTTCTGATTGATGTATCATCTTGAATTATAGTGGTGGAGATTTGATTTTCATGCAAGCCTATGGTAATGACTTTTCATTATTGACTATTGAGTGATTCGTTTATTGTCCTTAAACACCTCAGTGATTTGAGTGAATCTTTAGTGAGGATGTGAAACTCTGTGGTATTCCGAATCAACGGTAATTACTTATGCGGAGAGACACCTATGTTTGCATGATTAAATACTCAACTTGGAATGTTTGAAACTTTTATGTTCTTTTAGTTCAATTCTCAATGTATGATTACTTATGAATTAATGTGAGATATTATCAAAAGAAATTATAAGCTGAGAAGAATTTATTTTGATTATGAATTGAGAATTTTGCTTGAGGACAAGCAAATGCTTAAGTGTGGGGGTATTTGATAAACAATAAAGTAGACATATTTTTACCCCATGTTTAATGCATTTTATGGATGATTTATCATTAGAATTGGTGAATTCGATGCTCCTAATGCTTTAATTTCATGTTTTATACTTAGGAGAGCATAAGAGAGCAAAAGGAATGAAAAACGGGCCAAAAATAGAGAAAATGGGTCAAAGTACGAAATCAACACGGCCTGGACCTCCTCACACAGGCAGGCCACACGACTATGTCAATCTAGAAAAATTGGAGCACGACTCACACAGGTATATCACACGCCCGTGCCATTCTAATAGGCTCGAACACGGCTTGAAGTAATCGTACATGGGCGTGTCAAACGGGCGTGTCCCTGCCGAGCCCAAGTTAAGTCCAATTTGGAAAAGGCCACTTTTGAGGGCTTCTAGGCATTCCAAAGCCTAGAAATACACCCTAGAAGAGGAGAAAAAGGGAGACAGAGAATAGGGGGTAAAGAATTATTCCAAGGAAGCCGATTGATCCATCTCAGAAGCCGATTGATCCATCTTAGAAGCCGGATTCATCATCAAGACTGAAGATCTCTCCTCAATTTTCCTTCAGGAGTTTTGGGTTTTCTTTATGTTTTCTATTCTATATTCTTCTGAGATGTTTTCTTATTTAGTCATGAACTAAAACCCCTAAATACCTAAGGGGAATGAAACCTAAGACGAATCTTATTATTATTTTCTGAATCGTATGATAAATATTTAACTTGTTCTTAATTATGTGTTCTTAATTTTTGTTTTGATATCCTTTGGTGCTGATTCAAGATACGCTCTTATTCAGAGGAGGAATAGACCCTGGCTAAGAGTACATTTATCATAATTAAGTAGAGTTGATTGCGCGCCTAGAAATAGGGTGACAAGATTTTGCCGGATTAGGGTGAAACCTAATAAGGGGATCCATAGATCGAGTTAATGCAACCCTAGAGTGTTAATTAGAGAAAAGTCTCAGTTAGTCAATCTAGGGATTAGACGTTATTAGTCTTGAACAGGGATTATAACAGAACTTAGGGATCTCTACGGAGCAAGTTGAATGAATAAATCGTTCGATTCAGAGACAGAATAACAAGTAAAGTCTAGGTGGAATTTTCCTTCGGTATCGTCTTAAGTCAATCGATTTTCCCCAAAAGTAATTCCCCAATTCTTTTATCTATGCATTCTCAATTTAGATAATTAGTTAATTAAAACAAAACCTCTTTATTCTTAGGCTAGATAATAAAAAGATAGTCATTACTAGTACTTTTAGTTCCTTCGGGTTCGACAATCCAGTCTTGCTAAAACTATACTACTGTTCGATAGGTACATTTGCCTACATCACGATAATAGTTAGTTCAAGAACGAGTAATTATAAATATTTAAAACCTATCACGAAACCTCGCGATCAGAAGTCTGTACTTAGTTTTTGGAATTTAGTTTGCTATACGGCCTAAGCATACAGGCGTGTGACTTGGCTGTGTGACCCTAATTGTGTTGATGATGTCATAAATAGAGAGTTACATGGGGTGAGGACATGGGCATGTCCCAAGCCACACGGGCGTGTGACCCTGTTTCATGAAATATTTCTATGTTTTCCCAAAGTTTTCTAAAGCTCTTGGTTTAGTCCCGAACCTCATCTGATGTATGTTTTGGGCCTTGTAGGCCCATATAAGAGACAATTTACATATGCATGAATGAATTTAATTTGAACGACACTTTGTGGCCCAATTTTGGTATGTTTGCTTATGTTTAAGGTCGATAATGCCTCATGCCCTGTCCTAGTGTTGAACACGGGTAAGGGGTGTTACATTAAGCCTTAGAGTCCTTAGAGTCTCATACTTAAGAGAACCCGCATAGGGTCATCATATATATGTGCGCATATATCCCTATGCAATCTAATTGAGCCTCTGCAAAACCAAATATCATGCATATACATTCTCCATACAATCTACCCAAACGTCCACAAAACCAATATCATGTGGTGAAGAATGTGCAACATTTCATTTCCTCTTCTTTCGTCTATTAATACGTCCCTTCATGCTCCACATGTGCCGTATCCCAAATTTAGCAGGTCCAAGGTTAAGGTGTGTTATAGTGAAATAATTTTTTTGGTGAGGTGTATTCCATTATATTACTACTTTCGGCGAATACATGTGGGTTTATAGTAATCCTTGTATAAGTAACTAAAGGGTCTATTTCAGATTATTCTATTATTTGAGAAAAATATTATGTTAAGTAAAAAGGGAATTATGGTATGAGTTAAAGCTAAAGGTATAGTATGTCCTTTTTGTCTAAAGTACTATGCTAGTTAGGTTTTAAAGTAACCTGGTTAGGAACCAACTAGATAGACTGGTCTGATATCTATAATGCAGGATTCTCATTTAAGTCTCTCTCAAAACCTATATGCCATTAAGAAAGACAAATTTTGAAATATGTAACACTTGTTAAATTCCTCTAAGTAGGATGGTTCATATTATATGTTTGAGAAGAGTTCTGTAAACAAGTTCTTTCCTCTTTAATATGATACTCTCGGATTCTTTTTCTTTAGTCCCATGGAATCTTTTCCTCATTAAGTTGGAAAGTAAGTTTCTTGGTTTAATTAGTGGTCCCTCCATCTTCGGGTAAGTATTACAGCTCTACATGTTGGGTGTTTTGAAAGAGTAAGTCTATATATGGTATATGAACAGTAAAGCTTTAAGTACAAAGATTTGCATAAGGTTGATAGTGATTGAGATGATAAGTAAACTATATGTATAAGAGTTGTATTAGTGAATGTGATACGAACTCGTTCTTGTGATTTGATTTGAGACGTTTGTTTGCCCATCATAAAATTAAGAAGTATGAATTAACGTTTTTGAAATAGGTTGTAAAAGAGCAAGTTGGATGGAAAACAAGAAAATAGTTTTAAGTGTTTAAAGATATAAGAAAAGTTTTAGTTTCAAGGCTAAAGATAGAACCAATATTATAGAAAATATTGACCCAAATCTTATTGTAGCTCGAAATTGAGTTGATAGCTAATCGTGGCCCACTATCTACGGAAAAAAGGAACCAATGATATAAGGTTGAATGCCACACTTTGGAGAAGTGATAAGTACAGAAAATGACAAGATTTACGCCACAAGAAAGTCTTGATAAGCCAATGGAGTCAAGAGAGAACAAAGGGAGTTGAACACTCACTAATATCATATAATTCATAAAATGATCAAAAGTTTTCTAACCAAAATAATGTCTTCTTACAATCTATTTATAGGAACTATTATGACTATTCGAATGCCTATTTGTGACCTTTCACATTTCAGCAATTAACTAAGGTTATTACAAGCTTTAATTTCATTTTTAACTCATGTAGGAAATCCAATGGTCATGTCTCTTCATTTGATCCTGGTGTAGATGAAAAGGCATGACTCTATCCATTAATGAAGACTTAATGTGTTCTTATTGTGCTTAGTTGATGTCCCTTCAGCTCCATTGTAACCAAATCATAAAGCTTGTGTAACTTTCTCTTTTAATGGCGTCATAATGAAGGATAAGGACTCTAAAAACTGATCAGACTTGAAGAGTCACTCTTGTTCCATCTGAAAAGTCACCATAATGAGCTTTGAGTGCTTCGATATCCACCAAAAATATTCCCTTAATGCACCAGCAAATAAGTGACCAAATGCACACTCTTTTATGCCAAAACTGAATAGCCATTTGAATGTGATAGCATTTGATTCTTCTTGGCAAACAAACATACCTATTGTAGCTTTAAAATATATGACCAGCCTTTTGGACTTTTCTACAACAAACTATTAAACACATAATTAATTTATTTAAGAAAAGTTAAACACACTATAACTTATGCATTAAAAAGTAATAACCAAATTAAATAACATACTTATATAAACGAACTCAAACAACTAAGATGCTTAAATGCGTGGTTTAAGATGTAAAGTAAATGAACAAATGAGTTACTTTATACATGACTTAATTTAATGATGCAAACTTTAACTAACATGGGAGTTACATAGTGCATGTCATAATTTATGATGCAAACTTAACTAACATGATGTCTTAATCTGGACACATTAAAATGTTGTACTAAATAACACACAGTAATAGACTTAAGACACATTAAAGACTCAAACTATAATTAACTAAAATAAATTATTGTTCTAATTCCAGCAACCAAACATAGTAAACTTAAAACTAAAATTCAGCTTTGAGCAAACTTCATGGAACGCATAAAGAAGTAGCCAATGACTGATCGATGAGGCCTGCAACTTTTTCTCCCTAAATTCGATCAATATAGCACGATATGGCTTCTTTGAATTTCTTGGCTCATGCACGAGTGATCGGCCCTAGGGGAAGCTCAATAGGTTCGACAGCAGCAGCCTTGGTCATGATCACATCAGAATGTATGTTCTTTTAGCAGTTGTTGTTATTGGTTCAAGAATGATTTCTGAGTCTAGAACTTCAAACTATAGTAGGTGAGTAACAGGTGAGTCTCTACCCTGACTCTCTTATGTATGCTTTTCAAGTAGAAGTATACATGTATAAAAAGGATGATGATGTCTATAATAATCGTTAAGTATATGAGTATAATAAATAGGAGATAAGTTCTATGATAATATGTATAAAGTTCTGTTGAAAACAATGTTGATTGGTAAGCATGTAGGTAAAGTTTGAGATACAAAAAGTATGAGTCAATCAAGAACACAAACAAATCTGGGTTAATAAATGCTGAGCAATGTCCTTTTGTAAAGCCTCTGGTAGGGCAGTCATAATGCTAACTAGATGGGCAGATCACAATTTGATATCAAGCGTAAGGCCATGAGGTTGAGACCCATGACTCCGTATGATATGAAACACTCATTGTGACAGCCCTAAATTGACCCTAGTCGGAAAGTGGTTTCAGGACCACGAAACCGAGTCTTATAAATAATTAAAGGTTATATTCTGTGTTTATGATGTGCGTAAATGCTTGTGTGATAGTTCCATACTTTAATTTGGTCAGTGTATGTGAAATTTATTAGTAGGGACTTATGTGAGACAATTTAGAAATATGCTAGGCAAGTGTTCAAGTGGCCTATTAATATATGTGGGAAAGTGCTTGTCCTTGCATGTCAAATTAGCCAAATTAAAGCATAGTGGCCGGCCATGCTATGGGTGGAAACATGTCACAAACATGTTATGTTAGTGATGTATGTTAGGAAAAATAAAATAAGGAGCATGGTAATAAAATAATGAAAGGGAATATGATGAAAAAAAACAGAAAGAATGTGTGTGATTGTTTCCCCCCCATTGCCGTGAGTTGAAGGAAAGAAAACAAAAAAAAAGTGTTCATCCTTGAACATCTTTGGCCGAAAACTTTAAGGACAAAGGAAGAAGAAAGATTGAAGAGGTTCGGCCATGCATGTAACTAGGCTAAGGTATGTTTGATGTTGCTCCATGAGATTCATGTATATTTTAGTTGTTAGCTTGAGTCCTACCTAGCCCATGGTCTAAATCTTTGCTATGTGAGGGAGATGATACTCGGCCATGGGTGTTGTCTTCTTGGTGGATGCAAGATGTTGTGTTGGTGAGGTATGAAGATGTTAGAGTGTGTGTGAGAATTTGAAAAAAAAAGGTAGGTCTTAGCAACTTCATGAAGCAATCGGCCATGGTATATCCATAAGTATGATTTATGCTTGTTATGTTACTCATGGTTAAAATGATTCGGCTATGCTTCATGTAAAAATAAAATATACATGTGAATTCGGATATATGTTTATATTTGGTTAATGATTTATCCTTGTGAAGTATAAATTTGTAACACGATTTGAGTTGGAAGTTATTGTAATGTATTTGTGCATTCAGGTACATGATGAAAATATATGAAATGGTTATAATCAACCTTATGATTCGGTTCTTGCACATATATATATGTTTGCACATGATGTATTGGTATGCCATTTATGTGTGGTATTAAGTATATAATTGGCCTCAACATATACATGCATACTCGGCCACATGAGAAGATTAGTGTTGCATGTATTCGGTTAGAGGCAAGCATATTGATGCCTTTATCTTGGTTTAGACAATCGGCTAAAAGGGAGTGTGGATTAATATGTTGAGTTGATTCATGATTTCACATGTATGTGACTTTAATGTCTAATGTATATATATGGGCTAAGTACCTTGAGTTCCTCTTTTCGATGCTCAAATGATTAAATCAATTTATTTGTTAAATTAAGCTCAAGAGCAAAGGGGAACTAAATCCGATAAAGGGAAGGAAAAAGTGGTCGAATAGCCATCGAAATCGTTCGACAACATCCGAGGTAAGTTTTCGAGCAATGAGACTTAGTTTATGATTTGATTAAGTCATGATGTATGAGCATAACAAATATACAGTGATATGATGATTTTACTTGAATTATATGTTGAGTTAATTAGTCTATACGTATGACGGGTAGCCGTATGTGCATAGAGATCGTGTTATAAAGCAAACTAAACCATGCTGTTTGTATGTGGCTAGTGAGCCGAAATGGGAATGCTTAATACGTGACTTGTGTTTGAACTCTAATTATGAAAATGAAATATAGATGTGTTATTATTTATTGATATGTGTATGAATATTCGGATGATAACCGGGCTAAGTCCCGAAAGCATTTGTGCTAGTGGCTAATTCCGGGCTAAGTCCCGAAGGCATTCGTGCGAGCTATTATATCCGGGCTAAGTCCCGAAGGCGTTTGTGCGAGCTATTATATCCGGGCTAAGTCCCGAAGGCATTTGTGCGAGTTATTATACCGGGCTAAGTCCCGAAGGCATTTGAGCTAGTGGCTATATCCGGCTAAACTCCGAAGGTACTTGGTTTGGGAACGAGTGATCTGGCTGTAATAATTTAAATTAATACGCTCGTAAAATCCCAACGATGAGGTACGTTTCGTATATGCATTTGAGTAGCGATTCCGTTTAAATATTATTCGCTCAGTCGATTAATGAGTTTCCGGCCTTTGGCTAAGTTGATCTTTTTTTTGTGTGAATATAAGGGTTGGTAATGTGAAGTAAGTATGATATTGAGAATTTGTGCATATGAAATTATCCATTTAGCCATATGAATGCTACATTGTAGTTGTGTCTAATTTTATGGCTCAAAACTTACTAAGCATTAAATGCTTACTCCGTTTCTTTGAATCTCTGTTTTATAGATTTTGGTTCGTCAGCTATCGGATTCGGGATTTTTGGAAGTCGAAGTCTCCCACACTATCAAAGCCCCTTTTGGTACACTTTTGGTTGAACTTTGAAATGGCATGTATAGGACACCTTTTTTTTGTTATTAGTCAAGTACTTTGGTGTTGTATATATTTGGATAGCCATGCGAAAATGGCTTATATATATTTTGAGCATAATGTTATATCATCTTGAATGTATATGTTCATTAAGAGGCATGGAAATGTTTGGCAACGATTAGCCATTAGAATGGTTCATCATGATTATATTTTGGGCTATATATGCTAAAGGGCTAGTTGAATCATGGAAACTATGAAATAGGTAAAGTCTACCTTAAAGGTAGATGCTGACAGAAGCAGTGATGTAGATTTGAAAAATCACTAAAAATAGTAGGAATGGGATTAAATAGTGAATAAATTATTTAATCAAACCTTGATGAATCTACTTTGACATGGAAGAAACGAAATGATCATATGAGTTGTATGTCAAGAGATATTTAGGTTTTCGCAAAACAGGGCCAGAACGGTTTCTGGATTCCCTGTTCCGACTTTGGAAATTCTTCATAAATTAACCAGAGATAATTAGAAGTCATGCCTTATATGTATAGATTCCTTCTTGAGTCTAATTTCATTAGAAACAAACGGTATTAGTATTGAAGCCCTGTACAAGGAGATATCCAAGTCGTAGTGCATGGAGGGCAGAGTAGTCGAACCCTGAAACAGGGGAGACTTTAACTAATAAACTGTACTAATTGGCCTGACCAAAAATTCTAGAAAACAATTTGTAGATGGATATATAAGTCTAGTTTCAGGGAAAAATTACGAAACTGATTTTCGAGTTTTGGAACTCAAGATATGATTTTTAAGGTGACAGTGACGCAGTTAGTCAGCTGTCTGGAAATTTTCAAAATGGACTGTGAAAATAAGTGAATTTAGTCTGTGAACCCCTCGTGTCTGACTCCAGTAATGGTCTCGTGTATGGGGTGTTACAATTTTATTGGTATCAGAGCTACGGTTTAGTCGATTCTAGAACTACCATAATACGTTTGGGTCTAGCTATACATGCCATTTTGTGATTATTTGATAGTGTGGTGATTTCTGACAATTGAAAATGTGTTTATTTATAGTAATGGATCCCGATCCCGACCGAGCGGTAGCTGATGATCTTGAGAGTGTAGCGCCTGCTCCCGCACAAGGGACAGCTCCGGCGGACTCTCAACCTATTGCTAGTAATCCGAATAATGAAGCTAGACAAGCTTTCTATAGCGTGATGAATGATTGGTTCAACCAATACATTCGAACTAATACGGCTGTTCCACAACCTCCATTCCTGACTAATGCCACCCCCACACCTACAATACCTCCGGCTACTGACCAAATAAGGTCAAATAAGCCCCAAGTTGACAGAATCCGAAAACACGGGGCTACTGAATTTGAGGCTACGGATAGCGATGATGCCGAGCAAGCTGAATTTTGGTTGGACAACACTATTCGGGTACTTGATGAGCTGTCTTGCACACCCGATGAGTGCCTAAAGTGTGCTATCTCCTTGCTACGTGATTCTGCCTACTATTGGTGGAATACGTTGACTTCTGTTGTGCCCAGAGAGCAAGTAACTTGGGAGTTCTTCCAAACCGAGTTTCGAAAGAAGTATATCAGTCAGAGGTTCATTGACCAAAAACGGAAGGAATTTCTTTAACTCAAACAAGGTTCCATGTCGGTTACCGACTATGAATGAAAGTTTGTAAGGCTTAGCCGGTACACTCGAGAATGCATTTCCTCAGAAGCCGTAATGTGTAAACGTTTCGAGAATGGACTGAATAATGATATAAAGCTGTATGTTAGCATTTTGGAAATCCGAGAATTTGTGGTACTTGTCGAGCGAGCTTGCAAAGCCGAGGAGCTCAGTATGGAGGAAAGAAAAGCTGATATGGGAGCAAAGGAGTTTCGTAAGAGGTCTTCGGGGAGGCCCTTTCAACAGTCATCGAAGAAATTCAGAGATGATTTGGGCCGATCTAGAGACACTTCGGGCTTTTCTAGACGAGATCGTGATCGACCCCCTGTGAGTGCACGAGTCACTTCGGTCGCCAGTGTTGGAAATGATCGTCGAGACAGAATGGAGTGTCAGTATTGTGGTAAATGGCATTCGGGGAGTTGTAGATTCCATGACCGCTCCTGTTACAAGTGCGGGTCAGCCGACCACTTTATTAAAGATTGCCCGAGATTCTCTGAACAGAATGTAAATTAGAGTAGGAAACCTGGTGGTACTACTGCTCGGGGTAGACCATCTAGGAATACGGGCAATGCTAGTGGCGGTCATTGAGGATCTAGAGATGGAATGACCAGATCTGAGGCTCGTGCTCCTGCTAGGGCTTATGCTATACGCGCACGCGAGGATGCTTCCTCGCCAGATGTTATTACCGGTACTTTTACTCTCTTTGATACTAATGTGATTGCTTTGATTGACCCTGGTTCTACTCATTCTTATATATGTGAAACCTTAGCATCCAGTAAGACTTTACCTATTGAGTCTACTGAGTTCGTAATTCGGGTGTCAAATCCCTTGGGTCGTTACGTGCTTGTCGACAAAGTGTGTAAGAAATGTCCCCTAGTAATTCGAGGTTCCTGTTTTCCGGCGGACTTGATGCTTTTGCCGTTTGATGAATTTGATGTTATACTTGGTTTGGATTGGTTGACCGTGCATGATGCGGTTGTGAATTGCAAAAGCAAGACTATTGATTTGAGGTGCGCAAATAACGAGATAATCTGAGTTGAGTCTACGGACTTAAAAGGGTTGCCAGCTGTAATATCCTCAATGTTGGCTCAGAAATATGTAAGAAAGGGGTGCGAAGCATACCTTGCGTATGTACTTGATGACAAAGAGTTAGAAAAGAAACCCGAATTTGTGCCAGTGGTTTGCGAATACCCGGATGTTTTTCCCGAAGAATTACCGGGTTTACCACCTGTTCGGGAGGTAGAGTTTGGCATCGAGCTTGTACTTGGGACTACACCGATTTCAATAGCTCCGTATCGTATGGCACCAACGGAATTAAAGGAATTGAAAGCTCAGTTGCAAGAATTGACGGATAGAGGTTTCGCTCGACCAAGTTTCTCGCCTTGGGGTGCACCAGTATTGTTTGTGAAAAAGAAAGACGGAACCATGAGGTTGTGCATCGACTATCGTCAGCTGAATAGAGTGACAGTAAAGAATAAATATCCATTACCGCGTATTGACGATTTGTTTGATCAACTAAAGGGAGCCTCGGTGTTTTCAAAGATAGATTTGAGATCGGGTTATTACCAGTTGCGAATTCGAGATTCGGATATACCCAAAACTGCTTTCAGAATAAGATAAGGTCACTACGAGTTCTTAGTGATGCCGTTTGGGCTCACTAATGCCCCTGCGGTATTTATGGATTTGATGAATCGGATCTTCAGACAATATTTGGACCGGTTCGTAGTTGTGTTCATTGGTGGCATCTTGGTCTATTCAAGAGATGAGACCGAACATGCTGAGCACCTGAGATTAGTGTTGCGAATTTTACGGGATAAGCAGTTATATGCTAAGTTCAGTAAGTGTGAGTTCTGGTTAAGAGTGGTTAGCTTCTTGGGTCATGTGGTATCCGCATCGGATATTCGAGTTGGTCCGAGCAAAATTTCAGCCATACTTAACTGGAAGCCTCCAAGAAATATTACTGAGGTTCAGAGCTTTTTGGGACTTGCCGGTTACTACCGACGGTTTGTAAAAGGTTTCTCGATGATAGCCATACCGATAACGAAACTACTTCAGAAAGATGTTAAGTTCGAATGGACGGAAAAATGTCAGAAAAGTTTGATCAACTGAAAACTTATTTGACTGAAGCTCTAATTTTAGTGCAGCCAGAATCAGGCAAAGAGTTTGTCATCTATAGTGATGCCTCCCTACTTGGGTTAGGTTGCGTATTGATGCAAGAAGGTCGAGTTGTGGCCTATGCGTCGAGACAATTAAAGCCACATGAGAAAAATTATCTGACCCATGATCTCGAATTAGCTGCCATCGTATTCGCCTTGAAAATATGGCGACATTACTTATTTGGTGAGAAGTGCCATGTATTTTCGGATCACAAAAGTCTCAAATATTTGATGACTCAAAGAGACTTAAATCTGCGACAAAGACGTTGGCTCGAGTTGTTGAAAGATTATAAGCTTGTCATTGACTACCACCTGGGAAAGGCTAATGTGGTTGTGGACGCCTTAAGCCGGAAATCACTGTTTGCTTTACGAGCGATGAATGTACACTTGTCTGTTCTACCCGACAACGTGTTAGTAGCTGAATTAAAGGCCAAACCATTATTGATTCATCAAATTTGTGAGGCTCAGAAAGTCGATGATGAATTGGTTGCAAAACAGACTGAATGTGTTCCGAATATGGAATCAGAGTTTCAAATCGATGATGACAATTGTTTGAGGTTCAAAGGTCGTTTGTGTGTTCCAAGGAATTCAGAACTTATTTTGATGATTCTGAACGAAGCTCATTGTAGCCGAATGTCAATTCATCCGGGGAGTACGAAAATGTACAACGACCTAAGACGTCAGTTTTGGTGGCATGGTATGAAACGAGACATTTCCGATTTTGTCTTGAAGTGCTTAGTATGTCAGCAAGTGAAGGCGGAACATCAAGTGCCTACTGGTTTACTTCAGCCAATCATGATACCTGAATGGAAATGGGATCGAGTCACGATGGATTTTGTATCTGGGTTGCCAGTGTCAGCAAGTAAGAAAGATGCGATTTGGGTCGTTGTTGATAGACTGACTAAGTCGGCTCACTTTATCCCCATACGCACGGACTTCTCATTGGATAAACTAGCTGAATTGTATGTCTCTCAGATTGTGAGATTACATGGGGTACCTACTTCTATTGTGTCGGATAGAAATCCGAGATTCACCACACGATTTTGGAAGAAATTGCAAGAAGCTTTGGGTGCCAAGTTGCATTTTAGCACCACTTTTCACCCCCAAACTGATGGTCAATCCGAGCGGATAATTCAGATACTTGAGGATATGTTGAGATGTTGCATCCTCGAGTTCAGTGGTTCATGGGAACGGTATCTACCTTGGATTGAGTTCGCTTACAACAATATTTTTCAGTCAAGCATTAAAATGGCGCCTTACGAGGCTTTGTACGGTCGAAAATGCCGTACACCATTGTTTTGGACCGAGCTCGGTGAAAGTAAAATTTTCGGAGTTGATTTGATTAAAGATGCTGAACGGAAAGTAAAAGTAAACCGTGAAAGTCTGAAGGCAGCCACAGATCGCCAGAAGTCGTACGCGGATTTGAAACGAAAAGACATTGAGTATCAGGTGGGAGACAAAGTGTTTCTTAAGGTTTCACCTTGGAAAAAGATACTCAGATTTGGCCGTAAGGGCAAATTGAGTCCGAGATTCATTGGGCCGTATGAAATATTCGAACGAGTTGGTCCAGTTGTGTATAGATTGATTTTGCCCCCTGAACTTGAAAAGATTCACGACGTCTTTCATGTTTCGATGCTTCGACGTTATAGATCTGATCCATCGCACATAATTAATCCATCAGAGGTTGAAATTCAACCTGATATGAGTTATGAAGAAGAACCGATTCGTATCCTGGCTCGTGAAGTGAAAGAGTTACGAAACAAAAGGGTTCCGTTAGTGAAAGTGTTATGGCTCAAACACGGGATCGAAGAAGCTACTTGGGAAACCGAGAATGCCATGAAAGAACGATACCCAAACCTATTTACCGGTAGATTTTCGGGGACGAAAATTTCTTAAGTGGGGGAGAGTTGTGACAGCCCTAAATTGACCCTAGTCGGAAAGTGGTTTCGGGACCACGAAATCGAGTCTTATAAATAATTAAAGGTGATATTCTGTGTTTATGATGTGCGTAAATGCGTGTGTGATAGTTCCATACTTTAATTTGGTCAGTGTATGTGAAATTTATTAGTAGGGACTTATGTGAGACAATTTAGAAATATGCTAGGCAAGTGTTCAAGTGGCCTATTAATATATGTGGGAAAGTGCTTGTCCTTGCATGTCAAATTAGCCAAATTAAAGCATAGTGGCCGGCCATGCTATGGGTGGAAACATGTCACAAACATGTTATGTTAGTGATGTATGTTAGGAAAAATAAAATAAGGAGCATGGTAATAAAATAATGAAAGGGAATATGATGAAAAAAAAATAAAGAATGTGTGTGATTGTTTCCCCCCCATTTCCGTGAGTTGAAGGAAAGAAAACAAAAAAAAAGTGTTCGTCCTTGAACATCTTTGGCCGAAAACTTTAAGGACAAAGGAAGAAGAAAGGTTGAAGAGGTTCGGCCATGCATGTAACTAGGCTAAGGTATGTTTGATGTTGCTCCATGAGATTCATGTATATTTTAGTTGTTAGCTTGAGTCCTACCTAGCCCATGGTCTAAATCTTTGCTATGTGAGGGAGATGATACTCGGCCATAGGTGTTGTCTTCTTGGTGGATGCTAGATGTTGTGTTGGTGAGGTATGAAGATGTTAGAGTGTGTGTGAGAATTTGAAAAAAAAGGTAGGTCTTAGCAACTTCATGAAGCAATCGGCCATGGTATATCCATAAGTATGATTTATGCTTGTTATGTTACTCATGGTTAAAATGATTCGGCTATGCTTCATGTAAAATAAAATATACATTTGAATTCGGATATATGTTTATATTTGGTTAATGATTTATCCTTGTGAAGTATAAATTTGTAACATGATTTGAGTTGGAAGTTATTGTAATGTATTTGTGCATTCGGGTACATGATGAAAATATATGAAATGGTTATAATCAACCTTATGATTCGGCTCTTGCACATATATATATGTTTGCACATGATGTATTGGTATGCCATTTATGTGTGGTATTAAGTATATAATTGGCCTCAACATATACATGCATACTCGGCCACATGAGAAGATTAGTGTTGCATGTATTCGGTTAGAGGCAAGCATATTGATACCTTTATCTTGGTTTAGACAATCGGCTAAAAGGGAGTGTGGATTAATATGTTGAGTTGATTCATGATTTCACATGTATGTGACTTTAATGTCTAATGTATATATATGGGCTAAGTACCTTGAGTTCCTCTTTTCGATGCTCAAATGATTAAATCAATTTATTTGTTAAATTAAGCTCAAGAGCAAAGGGGAACTAAATCCGATAAAGGGAAGGAAAAGTGGTCGAATAGCCATCGAAATCGTTCGACAACATCCGAGGTAAGTTTTCGAGCAATGAGACTTAGTTTATGATTTGATTAAGTCATGATGTATGAGCATAACAAATATACAGTGATATGATGATTTTACTTGAATTATATGTTGAGTTAATTAGTCTATACGTATGACGGGTAGCCGTATGTGCATAGAGATCGTGTTATAAAGCAAACTAAACCATGCTGTTTGTATGTGGCTAGTGAGCCGAAATGGGAATGCTTAATACGTGACTTGTGTTTGAACTCTAATTATGAAAATGAAATATAGATGTGTTATGATTTATTGATATGTGCATGAATATTCGGATGATAACCGGGCTAAGTCCCGGAAGCATTTGTGCTAGTGGCTAATTCCGGGCTAAGTCCCGAAGGCATTCGTGCGAGCTACTATATCCGGGCTAAGTCCCGAAGGCGTTTGTGCGAGCTATTATATCCGGGCTAAGTCCCGAAGGCATTTGTGCGAGTTATTATACCGGGCTAAGTCCCGAAGGCATTTGTGCGAGTTACTATAACCGGGCTAAGTCCCGAAGGCATTTGAGCTAGTGGCTATATCCGGATAAACTCCGAAGGTACTTGGTTTGGGAACGAGTGATCTTGCTGTAATAATTTAAATTAATACACTCGTAAAATCCCAACGATGAGGTACGTTTCGTATATGCATTTGAGTAGCGATTCCGTTTAAATATTATTCGCTCAGTCGATTAATGAGTTTCCGGCCTTTGGCTAAGTTGATCTTTTTTTTGTGTGAATATAAGGGTTGGTAATGTGAAGTAAGTATGATATTGAGAATTTGTGCATATGAAATTATCCATTTAGCCATATGAATGCTACATTGTAGTTGTGTCTAATTTTATGGCTCAAAACTTACTAAGCATTAAATGCTTACTCCGTTTCTTTGAATCTCTGTTTTATAGATTTTGGTTCGTCAGCTATCGGATTCGGGATTTTGGAAGTCGAAGTCTCCCACACTATCAAAGCCCCTTTTGGTACACTTTTGGTTGAACTTTGAAATGGCATGTATAGGACACCCTTTTTTTGTTATTAGTCAAGTACTTTGGTGTTGTATATATTTGGATAGCCATGCGAAAATGGCTTATATATATTTTGAGCATAATGTTATAATCATCTTGAATGTATATGTTCATTAAGAGGCATGGAAATGTTTGGCAACGATTAGCCATTAGAATGGTTCATCATGATTATATTTTGGGCTATATATGCTAAAGGGCTAGTTGAATCATGGAAACTATGAAATAGGTAAAGTCTACCTTAAAGGTAGATGCTGACAGCAGCAGTGATGTAGATTTGAAAAATCACTAAAAATAGTAGGAATGGAATTAAATAGTGAATAAATTATTTAATCAAACCTTGATGAATCTACTTTCACATGGAAGAAACGAAACGATCATATGAGTTGTATGTTAAGAGATATTTAGGTTTTCGCGAAACAGGGCCAGAACGGTTTCTGGATTCCCTGTTCCGACTTTAGAAATTCTTCATAAATTAACCAGAGATTATTAGAAGTCATGCCTTATATGTATAGATTCCTTTTTGAGTCTAGTTTCATTAGAAACAAACGGCATCAGTATTGAAGCCCTGTACAGGGAGATATCCAAGTCGTAGTGCGTGGAGGTCAGAGTAGTCGAACCCTGAAACAGGGGAGACTTTAACTAATAAACTGTACTAATTGGCCTGACCAAAAATTCTAGAAAAAAATTTGTAGATGGATATATGAGTCTAGTTTCAGGGAAAAATTACGAAACTGATTTTCGAGTTTTGGAACTCAAGATATGCTTTTAAGGTGACAGTGACGCAGTTAGTCAGCTGTCTGGAAATTTTCAAAATGGACTGTGAAAATAAGTGAATTTAGTCTGTGAACCCCTCATGTCCGACTCCGGTAACGGTCTCGGGTACGGGGTGTTACACTCATGGCGTAGCCTCCAGTAAGATGAAGACTGAAATGGCAGATCACGATACATGAATGTATGTAAGGCCATGTGGTCGAGACCCACTACAAGATATATTTGTATGTATGTTTATGTTTTAGCCTTTGATAATTTGTGAATTGAATTGGTAGATCATGGTACATGAAATTATGTATAAGTCCATGAGGAGGAACCTTCTGTAAAAGTCCACCAGGACAGTAAACACGTGATTTCGTATGATGTCTTTATGGCATATTCTATTTGGCCCTTTTGGATTGCTCTAGTAAGTTTTTCAAGTAAAATATGGTTATCTTCCCTTATGGTAAGTTATGGATAAATTCTAATTATTTTGTGATAAATAATGCTATGATAAGGTTTTGAAACATCTAAGGTTAATTCAGTTGAATTAGATAAAGGAAGTTTTGAAAAGAATTACGTATCTGTATGTTAAATGGGTATCCACCATGGTAATCTGTTAGTTTTAAAACTGGGCATATTTGTAGTTATGAAAGACATAAGAAATTGTCAAATTGAATTTGTTTGCATTATAGTGTTGAAATCAGAGTATTCAATATCTGCCTTATCTGAATAAAGTCATGTCTTTTTCTGACATCTCATGAAATCTGAGTCTTCATAGTTTTGGGTATCCTGGGTTCTGTAATAAAGTGGTGAAGAATTCATCTAAATGATTGGTGTAATACATTATTAGTATGAGATGGTATGGTATCGAACAAGGGTATGATTTGAGTAGTAGATTGATGGTATTCAAATCTACGTAAGTATCCGCCAAGTATGAATGTATCCTCTAGTGATTAATATCTGTGAACAACTATTCTGGAATAAATGTGTGTGTGTGTGTGTGTGTGTGTGCGTGTGTGTGTGTGTGGTGAAGAGATGTTCTGTGGGCTCTGAAGGTATATTATTTGAAAAAGTACTTTGTCGGTTAAATGATAGAAGAGATTGATGAAATGTCTAGAAGGATCCTATGTTGGTCAGTTAAGAAAGAATTGGTAAGTTAAGTGTATGGTAGTTGGCGAGTACGAGTAAGTTGAAACTGTAATAGTATCCGCCTAATACAAAAGTAAGTGGGTATGAAGGATAGCTAACACATAGAAGTTCTTCAGATATTATAAAAGTATATGCCAAGGTATTCTATTTTAAGTCTCACTAAGTTATTTTAAACTTACAAGTGTTATGTTTATGTTTCAAGTAGTGTGGTACAAGATTGCGCAAAGTGGGACAATGCCAAGAACACACCATGTAACACCTCTTACCCATGCCTGACGCCGGGACAGAATACGAGGCATTACCGAACTTAAACACAAGCAAACATACAAAACCAGCCACAAAATTTCATTCAAATCAAATTCATTCATACATATGCAAATTGTCCTTTACATGGGCCTACGAGGCCCAAATCATACATTAGGAATGGATCGGGACTAAACCAAGAACTTTTGGAACCTTTTGGACACTTAGAAAATTTTCTTGTTTTGGAGAGTCACATGCCCATGTGGGTGGGTCATGTAGTCTCACACGCCCATGTGGCTTGGGACACGTCCGTTTCCTCAGCCTGTGTAACTCTCTAAGTATGACATCATCAACCAAATAAGGTCACATGGCCAATCACACTCACATGTGATTAGGCCGTGTGGCGAATTAAATTCAAAAAAATTAAGTGCAGACTTCACACAGCTTGGGCACACGCCCATGTCTTGAGGTCGTGTCCTTCACACAGGCAGAGACACGGGGCTGTGTCTCTGCCTGTGTGTTTACTACTGGGCATTTTGTTTTACAAAATTAGGGTGCAGGGAACACATGGCCAGATCACATGACCATGAGGTAGACCGTGTGTCACACACAGCCTGGCACATGCCCGTGTGTTTACTGGAAACACAAAAATTTACACACTTTTTAATACCCTTTTTAACTTAAATTCATGCGAATTCGGTTAAATTCTTATCGAAAAATAATTAATTTTTATAAAATAATTAAAGTGCACTTAAAACATGAACATGTTGAAATTTAGCTAATTTTATAATTATATTTGATGAATTTTTTATATTTTCAACAGATTTACACAGAGGGCGAAAAATGGTTTGGTAGACACTTCCAGAAGCAAAAAGTCGAGAAGCAATTTAAAGTATCGAGGCAAATTAATTTCCAGCCAAAGATGGTCCAAAATTATCTGTATTAATTCATAATCTAATTAATTTTAATTTATATCCAATTTAATTTGGGTTAATAAATTATTATTAATTAATTATGAAAAATGGTCTGATTGAACCAAATCTAGTGAATTGAACCGGCCAAGGAGAGGACAGCCCAAAACCATCCAAGTGCTGACCCAATTCAGCTCATTAGCTGATTATTTTAGCTGCAAAGAAGCCCTTGAAGACTTGTTCAAATTGCAAATCAGCCCCTCCACAATTTATGGCTTTGAAGATTTGCCCCAAGCCAAATTTAGCAAAGTTGAAGCCATCAACTTTGCCACATAGATGGCCGCCCAAGGGGTGGATTTTTGGCTGCTATTTTTATCAAATTTTAGCTGCCACATTCAGCTATAAAAACCCCCCTTGGCTAACCATTCAAGGCATCCCTCATTCATTCACATCTCTTCTCTCCTCTCTCACTTTCTCCTCTCATTTTCTCATTCCAAGTCCCTTGCTCTTGTGCCGATTTCTCCCCTTGAGAAAGGGCTCTTCTTCAGCCATTTTGGAGCAGCAATTGAGTGTTCATAGAAGCCTTGATTGGCGAGGACAACAAAGGAGGAAGAACGGAGCAACCTAGTCAAGCCACAGGGAAACACCGAATTTGATTCTTGTTCCTTATCTCTTTAATTTTTGTTGTTGTTATGATGAACAGATCTATGAATATTTATGTTGTTGGAATGGTTAATTTAATCAGCTTAGCTTGAATTTAATTCGCATTGGTTTGATTTCATTTCATCTACTTAAATTATTAAAATTGTGTTTATGCTATTATAGGCTTCGGTAAAATGCTTGATTAAGTAAAATCATGCCTAAGTTATTCTTGCATTACAATTGTGAGGTAGCTAATGAATTAATTATTTAAACGGATTGAAATTGTAATTAATTGACACAATACTTAATCAGTGCATGTTTATTCTTCTAAGGTAGCTAAAAGTTAAATTAGCAATGTATATGGCGATACACTTGACTTGCATAACTTGCAAGATTATTGTGATTAAACTGTTTCAAGGTAAGGATACCTTATTACCTCACATAGTCTTTTATGTGCTTATTAGATTTAATTAATCATTTGAATTGACATAGGGATATGTAAGAGGTTAGTTCAATTTAATGAGTATGTATGTGACATAACATGTTTGCTTATTAAAATCTGTTTAATCATTTGAATCAACATAGTGATGTGTTAAGAGATGAATGGATTTGTGTAGGTGAATATGTTCATAAGTTAGCAAATTACCGAGTTGCCATGAATTTATTCGTAACAACATAGACATGAGTTTAATAATTCTAAGTTAAAGAAATGTAATTAAATCAACGCAATTATGTCATCTTGATTAAATCATATTTTGAAATCATGCATTAGAACTTTTATTTTTGTTTAGTTTAAAATCTTATTTTTCTTAATCACCCTTTTCAAAACAAAATATTTTTATTCACCAAAGTTTTTTAAATTGCATTCATAAATAATCCTTTTCACAGTCCCTGTGGGTACGATGACTCAACATTTACTTGTCACTTTATTACTTGTTGCGATTGTGTACACTTGTACATTCCCTTCGTTCCAAGTTTTTGGCGCCGTTACCGGGGACTGTTTTAAATAGTCATTATTTGTGAATTTTTTAGTTTTTCATTTTGGTTTAATTTTCTATTTAAATTCTAACTTAATTAATTTTTTTGTTATCATTTTAAGGTGTTTATGAGTATTGATCGAATTATTGACCTATCCTTGTAGACCCTGAGATTGAACGAACTTTTCGACAGCGAAGAAGACAAGCTAATCAGAGAAGGACCAAAGAGATGAACTTCGAAAATTCGATCCAAGGAAATGGAGCAAACCTTGCTCAAAATCCTATCCTTATTGCTGATGATAGGGATAGAGCTTTACGACAGTATGCCATGCCAGTGTTTCATGATCTTAATTCGGGTATTAAGAGACCCGAAATTGAGGCATAATAGTTCGAGATAAAGCCAGTCATGTTTCAGAAGCTTCAGACAGTGGGCTAATTCAGTTTAATGCCTACCGAAGATCCTCACCTACACTTAAGACTATTTATGGAGGAGAGCGATTCTTTCAAGTTAGCTGGAGTACCCGAAGATGTATTACGATTGAAGCTATTCCCACATTCACTGAGGGACAGATCTCGAGCTTGGTTGAACTCATTGCCACCGAACTCAATTTCCACATGGCAAGAGTTAGTAAAAAGATTTCTTATGAAGTATTTACCGCCTAGCAAGAATGCTAAGTTAAGGAACGAGATCACTGCTTTCCAACAAATGGATGATGAGTCCTTGTATGAGGCATGGGAAAGGTACAAATAATTACTACGAAAGTGACCTCTTCATGGAATCCCACATTGCATCCAACTTGAGACATTTTATAATGGTCTCAATGCTCACACGAGGATGGTAGTGGATGCTTCTACTAACGGTGCTCTCATTTCTAAGTCTTATAATGAGGCTTATGAAATCATTGAGAGGATTGCCAGCAACAACTATTAATGGCCAACCAATAGAGCAGTGTTAGGAAGATGAGTTACTGGAATACATGAAGTAGATGCTCTCACTTCACTCGCATCTCAGGTATCATCAATATCCTCAATGCTTAAAAATCTTACTACTAATGGGTCTAACAGTTTTGCAGCACAGCCACCAAACCAATTTGAAAATATAGCCTGTGTCTATTGTGGGGAAGGACATTTGTTCGAAGAATGTCCATCAAACCCAGAATCCATGAACAACATAGGTAACCAGAACCAAAATCGAGGAAGGCAAGGACTGCAATCCAATTTCTATAACCCATCATGGCGAAACCACCTGAACTTTTCCTAGAGTAACCAAGGGGTTGGAACCAGTAATACTTACGCCCAACCTAGATCGACCCCGCCACATATTTTTCCCCAACACGTTCAGAAACCAATCCAAGCTTAACCATCCAATGGCTTAGAAAATTTGTTGAAGTCATAATGGCCAAGAATGATGCCTTAATCCAAAGCCAAGCAGCTACGTTGAAAAACCTGGAAAACCAAATGGGCCAGCTTGCAACTACACTCAGAAATCGACTGTAACACCCCGTACCCGAGACCGTTGCCGGAGTCAAACACGAGGTGCTAACAGACATAATACATTTATTTTCACAGTCCATTTGAAAATTTTCCAGACAAGCTGGTTACTGCATCACTGTCGCCTTAAAAATCATATTTTGAGTTTCAAAACTCGAAAACCAGTTTCGTAAATTTTTCCTGAAACTAGAATCATATGTTCATCTAAAAATGTTTTTCTATAATTTTTGGTCGAGCCAATTAGTACAGTTTATTAGTTAAAGTCCCCCCTATTTCAGGGTTCGACTACACTGATCTTTTCGCATTACGACTTGGATATCTCCCTATACAAGGCTTTAATACTGATTTCGTTTCTTTCTAATGAAACTAGACTCAACAAGGAATCTATACATGTAAGGCATGACTTCTAATTATCTCTGGTTAATTTATAATGAATTTCCAAAGTCGGAACAGGGAATCCTGAAACCGTTCTGGCCCTATTTCACGAAAACTTTAACATCTCATAATATACTATTCATATGACCGTTCCGTTACTTTCCTATGAAAATAAATTCATCAAGGTTCGATTGCATAATTTATTCACTATTTAATTCTATTCCTACTATTTTTAGTGATTTTTGACATCCACATCACTGCTGCTGCCAGCATCAGCCTTTAGGGTAAACTTTACCTATTACATAGTTTCCATGATTCAACTAGCCCTTTAGCATATATAGCACAAAATATGATCATGATTAACCATTCCAATGGCTAATCATTCCCAAACATTTCCATACCTCTTAATGAACATCATACAAGACGATTATAATATTAAGCTCAAAGTGTATATAAGCCATTTTCGCATGGCTATCCAAATTTATACAAAACCAAAGGGTCCATGACCAACAACAAAAAGGGTAGTCCTATACATGCCATTTCAAAGTTCAACCAAAAGTGTACCAAAAAGGGGCTTTGATAGTGTGGGAGACTTCGACTTCAATAATCCCGAGTCCGATAGCTGACGAACCCAAAATCTATAAAACAGAGAATCAAAGAAACGGAGTAAGCATTTAATGCTTAGTAAGTTTGAGCCATGAAATTAGACACAACCAAAGTATAGCATTCATATGGCTAAACGGATAATCTCATATGCACAAATTCTCAATATCATACTTACTTCACATTACCAACCCTTATATTCATACACAAAAGATCAACTTAGCCAAGGCCGGAAGCTCATTAATTTACTGAGCGAATATTATTTAAACGGAATCACCACCCTAATGCATATACGAAACGTACCTCATCGTTGGGTTTTACGAGCGTATCAATTTAAATTATTACAGCAAGATCACTCGTTCTCAAACCAAGTACCTTCGGAGTTTAGCCGGATATAGCCACTAGCTCAAATGCCTTTGGGACTTAGCCCGGTTATAGTAACTTGCACAAATGCCTTCGGGACTTAGCCCGGTATAATAACTCGCACAAATGCCTTCGGGACTTAGCCCGGATATAATAGCTCGCACAAACGCCTTCGAGACTTAGCCCAGATATAGTAGCTCGCACGAATGCCTTCGGGACTTAGCCCGGAATTAGCCACTAGCTTAAATGCTCTCGGGACTTAGACCGGTTATCATCCGAACATTCATGCACATATCAATAAATCATGACACATCTAATTTCATTTTCATAATTAGAGTTCAAACACAAGTCACGTATTAAGCATTCCTATTTCGGCTCACTAGCCACATACAAATAGCATGGTTTAGTTTGCTTATAACACGATCTCTATGCACATACATTATGACTTAATCAAATCATAAACTAAGTCTCATTGCTCGAAAACTTACCTCGGATGTGGTCGAACGTTTTCGGCGGCTATTCGATAACTTTTTCCTTTCCCTTATCCAACTGTGGTCCTCTAAGCTCTTGAGCTAATTCAAACAAATTTAACTTATTAAAGTCTTATTATGCTAGCTTATGGCCGAATATGACAAGGAGCTTGATAGGTCATATGGCCACCTTTTAGCTCAAATACACAATGGTCATGCGCATTTTTAATCACATTAAGCAATTTAACACAATTCATTTGAACATCAAAAGAGAACCTCAAGGTACTTAGCCCATATATACATTAGGCATTAAAGTCACATATATATATGGAAATCATGAATCAAACTCAACATTTTAGCCCACACTCTCTTTTAGCCGATTATCTAAGCCAAGATAAAAGCATCAATATGCTTGCCTCTAACCGAACACATGCAACACCAACCTATCTCATGTGGCCGAATATACATGTCTAGGTTGAGGCCGAGTATATGCTTAATACTTCCTACAAATATGGTTACTTGTATTGACTACATACCATTTTGTTTCAAATTCAAAACTCGGCTAATACACATATACACACTAGTAAATCAAACACTAACATTTGCACTTCACCTTACTACCATTTCTCATCTAAATAACGTGAACAACAACCACATTTCTCTTCTACTTCCTACCATGGCCGAATGCATCACAACACCATACCATTTCAATTTTGGTCATGGTTAAACAAAGAACTTAATGTCTCACTCAAAAATGCTAAAAAGAAGATTCAAGAGTCATCAATCCACCATCACATGCATCATTGCAAAGCTTCACTTTTAGCATGGAAATGACATCAACACCAATCCACCTTAGCCGAATATCATCTCCATGACATAGCAAAGATTTGAGCCATGGGCTAGTTAGAACTCAAGCTAACAACTAAAAACATGCATGAGTCTCATGGCACAACATCAAACATACCTTATCCTAGACACAAGTATGGTCGAACCTCCTCCTAATCCTCTTCCAAGCCAAACATGAAGCAAGACCTCCTTCCTTCTTCCTTAGAACTTTCGGCCAAAAGAAATGAAAAAGGATGGACACTTTTTTTTTCTTTGTTTTCATCATATTCCCTTTCATTATTTTATTACCATGCTCCTTATTTTATTTTTCCTAACATACATCACTAACATAACATGTTTGTGACATGTTTCCACCCATAGCATGGCCGGCCACTATGCTTTAATTTGGCTAATTTGACATGCAAGGACAATCACTTTCCCACATATATTAATAGGCCTCTTTAACACTTGCCTAGCATATTTCTAAATTGTCTCACATAAGTCCCTACTAATAAATTTCACATACACTGACCAAATTAAAGTATGGAACTATCACACAAGCATTTACGCACATCATAAACACAGAATATAACCTTTAATTATTTATAAAACTTAGTTTCGTGGTCCCGAAACCACTTTCCGACTAGGGTTAATTTAGGGCTGTCACATCGACCACAAGGTACTTTACCTAGTGATACGGAGAATCCGATGAATCTGGTGAAGGAACATTGCAAAGCGTTCATATTGAGAAGTGGAAAGACAGTAGAGCCCAACATCGTCGAAGCTGAAAAGGAGTAAGCTGACGCTCAAGATTCAGATGAAGTTCAATCGAGTGTTGAAATTCCAGTTTCACAAGATCCAGAATCTGCAAAACCCAACAAGGTAATTTTAGAACCAGTTATTTTTAATAAACTAACAATTCCGTTAAATGCAGAATTGCCACAAAAGACGAATTAACCAGTTTCAATAAAGAAGCCACCACCAGCCTACCCTCAAAGACTTCAAAAGCAAAAGTAGGAGATTCAATTCAAGAAGTTCCTAGACGTACTCAAACAACTTCATATCAACATCCCGTTGGTTGAAGCACTTGAGCAAATGCCAATCTACGTCAAATTCATGAAGGATATCTTTCCAAAAAATGAAAACTTGGAGAATTTGAGATGGTAACTCTAATAAAGGAATGCAGTGCATATCTTCAAAACAAACTACCCCCAAAGTTGAAGGATCCTAGATGTTTTACCATACCTTGAAACATTGGAGCAACGTATTGTGGTAAGACATTATGTGACTTAGGTGCGAGTATTAACTTGATGCCTATGTTAATATTTAGGAAGTTAGGGATAGGTGAAGTTAGACCTACTACGGTTACACTTCAATTAGCGGATCGATCTTTAGCGCATCCAGAAGGAAAAATCAAGGATGTATTGGTACGTGTAGATAAATTTATCTTCCCTACTGATTTTGTTATTCCAGACTTTGAAGTAGACAAAGAAGTGTCAATTATCTTAGGAAGACCGTTCTTAGCAACCAGAAGGACCCTTATTGATGTGTAGAAGGACGAGCTTACTATGCGTGTTCAGGATGATCAGGTAACATTTAACATTTTTAAGTCTATGCGATTTCCTGACACAATTAATGATTGTTTTGCAATATCTAATTTAGAGGATTTAATAGTGGAGAAAGAGCTCAACTACGTTGAGAATCCGTTGGAACAAATTTTGACATTAGATCCTCCGAATGATGAAGAGAAGGATGAATACTTAGCGTTGTTAGAAGCTAATCAAAAGGGATTTAATCCACAATCCCGTTTTGAATCTTTGGAATTAGAGAAAAGGGATTATGCCCAACAAAAAGCATCAATCGAGGAGCCACCTAAATTAGAACTCAAGGTACTACCCTCACATTTGAAATATGTTTATTTAGGTAACGCTTCTACTCTGGTTGTGATTGTTTCAACAGAATTAACTAGTAAGCAAGAAGATAAACTCATCCTGGTATTGAAACAATTCAAGAAGGCTATTGGATGGACCATAGTCGATATTTTTGAAATTAGTTCATCTATATGCATGCACAAGATTATCCTTGAAGATGGCGAAAAAGGGACAATTGATGGACAACGAAGATTGAACCCCATCATGAAGGACGTAGTCAAGAAAGAAATCATCAAGTGGTTAGATAAAGGTATAATCTACCCCATCTCAGATAGTTTATGGGTAAGTCTGATCTAGTGCGTTCCAAAGAAAAGAGGTATCACAGTCATTGAAAATGAGAATAACGAGTTGATACCAACTAGAACGGTCACGGGATGGAAAATTTTCATCAATTATAGGAAGCTCAACAAGGCGACTAGGAAAGATCACATTCCTTTGCCATTTTTGGACCAGATGCTGGATAGACTCGCGGGGCAAGACTATTACTATTTTCTTGATGGATACTTGGGGTATAATCAAATTATAGAGCACCAGAATATCAACACAAGACAACATTCACCTAACGGTATGGTACATTCGCATTTAGACGCATGCCATTTGGTTTATAAAATGCACCTGCTACATTTCAAAGATGTATGATGTCTATTTTCACTGACATGATTGAGAAGTATTTGGAGATACTTATGATGATTGCTTAGCCAATCTAGCGAAGGTACTAAGGCGATGCGAAGAAACAAACCTGGTACTCAACTGGGAAAAGTTCTATTTTATGGTACGATAAGGTATTGTTCTGGGGCATCAGATAACGAGACATGGAATACAGGTTGATAAAGCAAAGGTAGATGTTATTTAGAAACTCCCACCTCCAACATCTGTAAAGGGTGTTAGAAGCTTTTTGGTCCACGCTGGTTTCAATCGAAGATTCATCAAGGACTTCTCCAAAATTGCTAAACCCTTATGCAACTTATTGGAGAAGGACACGGCATTCAGATTTGATGAAGCATGCTTAAGAGCTTTCAAATATTTGAACAGTCGGTTAGTTACGACACCCATAATCGTAACATCAAACTAGGATTTGACATTTGAGTTGATGTGTGAAGCAAGTGACTTCGCGATAGGAGCAGTCTTGGGTCAGCGAAGGAACAACGTTTTTCATCCCATCTACTCTGCAAGTCAAACTCTGACAGGAGCTCAACTAAATTATACAGTAACAAAAAAAGAGTTACTTGCTATTGTGTTTGCTTTTGACAAGTTTCAATCTTATCTTGTAAGTACCAAAGTGACTGTTTATACGGACCACTCAAAAATTAAGTACTTACTTCCCAAGAAAGACGCTAAGCCAAGGTTGATCCAATGGGTACTTCTACTTTAAGAGTTCGATCTAGAAATTCAAGATTGAAAGGGAGTAGAAAATCAAGTAGCAGATCACTTGTCCAGATTGGAGCCGTAAGAAGGGAACTCTTCTCTTATACCAATTCCAGAGACATTTCTAGATGAACACATACTGAAGGTAAATCATGTCCATAATACCCTATGGTTTGCTGATATTGCTAACTATTTAACTTGTGGTTTGATGCTGATTGATAAGACATATCATCAAAGAAAAAAGTTTCTTCACGATGTGAAGTACTATTTCTGGGAAGAGTCATATTTGTTTAAAAAGTGCACAGATCAAATGATCAAAAAATGTGTACAAGAAGAAGAAGTACAAAAGATTTTACACCATTGTCACTCAGCTCCGAGTGGGGGACACTTTGAAGGTACTCGTACTACGGCCAAAGTATTACAAGCCGGATTCTTTTGGCTAACATTATTCAAGGATGCATATGCTTACGTAAAGAGTTGTGATCGATGTCAAAGGGTTGGAATTGTCACCAACAGAAATGAGATGCCTCGAACAAATATCATTTAGGTAGAATTATTCGATGTTTGGGGTATTGATTTTCTTGGTCCTTTTCCACCTCTTTTGGTCACAAGTACATATTAGTAGCAGTAGACTATGTGGCTAAGTGGCTCGAGGCTGAAGCTTATCCGAAAAATGATACTAAGGTTATGATAAAGTTTTTGCTGAAACACGTGTTCAAAAGGCTTGGAACCCCATGAGCTATTATCAGTGATGAAGGGTCCCATTTTATGAACAAGTGGTTGAAATGGTTATTAGATAAACATGGAGTGAAACACAAGTTCGCTTTAGCTTACCATCTGCAGACGAATGGGCAAGCTGAACTGGTGAACAAGGAGATCAAAGGCATACTTGAGAAGGTAGTTTGCCCGAACCGACGAGATTGGTCCAGAAGACTGGATGATGCTTTATGGGCTTACAGGACAGCATACAAGACACCTTTAGGGATGTCACCCTACAGGTTGGTCTTTGGGAAAGCCTGTCATCTGCCTTTGGAGTTAGAGTACAAAGCTTACTGGGCCCTTCGACAACTCAATTTGGATCTTAAGCTTCCTAAAGAGAAACAGATGCTCCAACTTAATGAGCTAGAGGAATTCTGAATGTTCTCGTATGAAAATTCCAAATTACTCAATGAGAGACTAAAGAATTGGCATGACAAGCACATTCGAGTTCGAGAATTTCAAGCAGGTCAGTAGGTCTTGTTATTTAATTCCAGATTAAGGTTCTTTCGAGGTAAACTAAAATCACATTGGTCCGGTCCAGCGATGATTCATCGCATCTATCCATACGAAGTTGTTGAACTCCAAGGTAAGGGAGGTAATTTTCAAGTTAATGCTCAGCGTCTGAAACACTACTGGGGAGATAAGACTGAACGAAATCAAATTTCGTTCATTTTATCAGATTTTTAAATTTTCTTATTTTCCTTTTTAATAAATGATTTAGGGTATATTTTCGAGATAAGTATGTTTAAATAAATTCTGTCTAGGAGATTGGAACTTAAGCAGGACCGGTTGTGACCCCTCCAACCTTTCCTGGGGATTGATTTTAACATAATTTTCAGAGAAATTATTCCTTAAATAAAATTAAATTTCTGGCTTTTCAAATAAAAGGGTCAATTTTGATCCAAGTTTTAAATTGCAACTCAATTTCAAATTTCATTAAGTCTAGGGACTTAATTGAACTATTTTTAAAATTTGGTTGCTCTTTTTGTAAATAATAACAATTAGATGCCTCTTTTTGTAAATATTTTCAAAAGGCTTCTAGAATAAATGTTTTTATTTTAATAAAAAAGATGATAATTATTAATATATAATTATATCCATTATAATATATATTTATTATTATCAACTTTATATAGAGTTAGGATTAGTCTTAATTTAATCATATTTTATTTGACAAGTTTTTTTTTCAAATAATAATAAGATGATAATCTTTAATATATAACTATATCTATTATAATTTTATATATTAATTTTTATCAATTTAGCATATAATTAAGATTAGTTTTAATCATATTTCATTTTTGTTTAAATAAATTAATAGCATTAATAATTTAATATGCATATATTTAATTATTAATTATTGTTAACTTTGTATAGGATTAGAACTTATAATTCTATATTGATTAAATTGTTCTAAGAATTCTACTCTAATTCCCATTCCTTCCTCTATAAATTCCACCCATCTTCCCATTCATTCATCACTCAAACCCCCAAAACACCAAGTACCGCGAGCTCCTAGTCGCACATTGCTCAGCCAACAGCCCCATCTCCATTGTACACCGCATGTCCAAGTCCTAGCAGTTGCTCCTAGGCGCCTCACCTACGTACATCTAGCTTCAGCCTACGCTAGGCCTGCTTGCCGAAGGTCCCGCTTGCTACTTGTGCATTGCTGCTAACTTCCAGCTCAGCTTGCGCGCTGCTGCCTGCTCCTATGTCCATTCGCCCGCACACCCCAACAACCCTCCAGCACTTGTGTGGCACACACCCACACCAAGCCCTTTAGCTGAAATCTTCCAACCCACCCTAAATTGACATCTTTTGTTCATTAATTATTTTTAGGAGTTCTTAATTTTTATAGAAAGGGTGGTTAATCATGCCTTGCAAGAGAACTCGTGCTTGCACCTAAATTGATGAAACAGAAAACAAGTTCCATTGTGAAGAAGCCAAAGCAACATACGAGATTATCTTCAAAAATCAATAGATGCATCCAGAGAAAGGTTTTACATTGAAAAAGAGTAACTACAAAGACTTTATGGCATGTATTCGTCAAGTAGCTGAAGCCCTCAATTGGTAATTATTTTGTGAGAAGAGACCTAGTGTGGATGAGGAACTAGTTCATGAGTTCTATGAGAATTTAACCTCAAGCGAGTTGATGGATGTAACACCCCTTACTCGAGACCGTCGCCGGAGTCGAGTATGAGGCGTTACCAGACTTATCTTATTTGTTCAGAGCATAATTTTTTTTAAAAATTAATTTGCTCGCATTCATCCAATAAATCCCTAAAAAGGGCCTTCGAGGCCCTAAAATGTGCAGTTAGAATTGTTCGAGACCAAACCAGGAACATTAAAAATTTTCCAATTACATACACAAATCAAAACAATTTATTTCACAATTCATAATAAAACTGTCCATCTGTGTAACAGTACTAAATTAATTATAACTCGAGTTACAAAACACAAAATTTAAATCTGTAAATTTTCCCTGAAACTAGACTCATATTGTAATATCCTGAATTAGGGCTTAATCGGAATAGTGGTTTTGTGACCACAAATCCGAGATAGAAATAATTATTTTACAATGATTTTGATGTTTATGATATGATTGCATGATTGTGTGAAAATTTCGTGATGAAATTCTATGCCTAAAGTGCTTAAATTGAAAGTAGGGACTAAATCGAATAAGTTGCAAAACTTGCATTCTAGAAGTTTTTAGTATGAAATTGTTTTGGAATATTAATGAGGAGGTCTTAAATAGAATTTGACCAATTTTAAGTTCATGGACAAAATTAGGACACGGAAGGAATTTTTGGAAAGTTTAGTAGTAAGGGTATTTTGGTCATTTAGTTATTAAAATGAATTAAAAACAAAATTAAAAGCCAATTTTTGTCCATCTTCTTCATTTGGCCGAAATTTCAAGGGTTCTCCATAGCTAGGGTTTGTTTCAAGCTTCCAAGCTCCATAATCAAGAAAAACGAGATTCAAGTCGTGATCGAGGAAAAGAAAAGATTGTGGACTAAATTGCAAAATCTTTATATTTTGGTACCAAGGTAAGTTCATGTGTAAATAATGTAGCATAAATGTTATTTTTAAGTTATTAATGTTAATTATATGATATGTTGATTTTTAATCGTGAAATATTATGCTTTGTGGTTAATGTTGAGTAATATGCAAATTATGTTTACTACTTGATAAATATGAATTGCTACCGAGTATCGGTTTCGATATTCCGTGGAAGACGGCAAAGATGTGTGATCGAGGAAAACGCCCGTTTGAACCTTAGGAATACATTAGGATACAAGTGACATGTCACTAGGATGGTTGAGCATCCGAACTCGTTGAGTTGAGTTCGAGTTCACCTATGGATGCGAATGTCCGAACTCGTTGAGTTGAGTCCGAGTTCGTGAGATGTAACTAGGCATCCGAACTCGTTGACTTGAGTCCGAGTTCACTTAGGGCCGAGTTACATGATTTCTTGATTACATATGAGGCACTTATGTGCAAATTATCCGTGTATCCGAGTTGTATTCCGATGTGTTCAACGGGTGAAATTTCTAGTGAAATGGAAGAACACTTAAGATGCAAGTGACGTTTTGGTAAGTGTTGTGAAATGGACACTTTGGACAGGTATGTTCTTAACCCTCGGGTTGAAAATAGATACAACAACGATAAGGTGGTAAGATGATGAATGATGTTTAGAAATATGACATATGTTTTGGTGATACCATGCTAAAGTTGTTTGGTATATTTGTATTGTTATGTTACTTGTTATTTACCTATGAACTTACTAAGCATTTATGCTTACTCCCTCCTCTTTATTTACTGTAGTTTTGAACAAGCCAACTCGGGAATCAGGACGGGTCGAAGGTTCGATCACACTATCCAAAGGACTTTTATCTTGGTAAATGGCTTGTACAACTACTTAAGTATGGCATGTATAGCAATATACCTATTTTGTGTAAATAATTTTATGATATGGCCATGTTTGGTTGAGAAAATGTTTGATATTGATAAGTCATGGTGATGGCTAATTTAGATCATGTTTGATATCATGGAAGTTTAACAGGTTATCTAGTTCATAAAAATTCATGGAAAGATGAAACTTGCCTTAAAACAGAATATTGCTGCAACAATGACATGAAATTGAAAAAATCACTAAAAATAGTATAAATGGAACTAAATAATGAGTAAGTTATGAAATTTAAGCTTAATGAGTCTATTTTCATGTGGATTGAACAAAAAAGGCATATAAATTATATTTTATGAGATATTTAAACTTTTGTGAAACAGGGCCAGAGTGATTTCTGGATCCCCTATTCTGACTTTAAAAATTCATAATAAATTTTAAACAAATAATTAGAAGTTTTTATTTATATTTACAGATTCCTTACTGAGTCTAGTTTTAAGAAAAACAAACCCCGTAGTCAGAGAGATATCTGATTCGTAATACACAGATGTTAGAGCAGTCAAACCCTGAAACAGGGGAGACTTTAACTAATAAACTATAATAATTGGCACAACCAAAAATTCTATAAAACAATTAGTAAATAGATATATGAGTCTAGATTTAGGGAAAATTTACGGATCTTGATTTTGAGTTTCGTAACTCGAGATATGATTTTTCTTGTAACTGTGACGCGAGTAGCTAGAAAGCTGTGAATGTAGAAACAAATGATTTGAAGTTCTTGAATTGATAAATTATGTTCGGTAACCCCTCAAGCTCGACTCCGGTGATGGTATCGGGCGTGGGGGCGTTACACATATATCTTCTTACCATTATTTTTCTAGAATTTTAGGTTTGGCCAATTAGTACAGTTTATTCATTAAATGTTCCCCTGTTTCGCAGTTCAAAGGACCTAACCTCTCTTCACTAAAAATCAATTATCTCATTATATAGAAATCGAATAACATTTTCACTTGTTTATAATGAAAATAGATTAACTAATTAATCTATAAATATAAACTATGATTTATAATTCTTTTTGTACAATTTTTAATGATTTTCCAAAGTTGGAATAGGGGATCACGAAGTCACTCTGAACCAGTCTTACAAAAAAATAAATATCTTAGAATATAGGCTTCATTTCCTTGCTCTGTTTATTTCCTACAAAAATAGACTTAATAAGATTTAATTCTATATCTCATTAATCATTTAATTTCATTTCTATAATTTTTGGAGTTGGCTTTGCGATACTATAAAAAAGAGAGAAAAGAAAGGGAGTAAGTATAAAGCTTAGTAAGTTTGCATGTAAATAAATAACAATATTCTAAATGCATTATCAAGATAACCTGAACCTTTCGAACATGGACTTATCTTACCTTCCCTTTGGTACACTCTTTAAATTTTCTGTTGAACCACTTGGAATGCTAAGGATACATGGGTACCTTTCCTTTTTAAACTTACCATTGCCATGTCTTGACATGGTCTTACGTGGTATCCTTGCCTTATGAACTCACCATTGCCATACCTTGGCATGGTCTTACATGGGATCTTTGCCTTATCGTAGTTTATCAATGCCATGTCTTGACATGGTCTTACATTATTTCCTTGCCTTGTAAAACTTACCAATGTCATGTCTTGGCATGGTTTTACTTGATATCCTTAAACCCTAATGTCATGACATTTGTATCCTACACATTCCTAAGGTTCAACCGGGACTTTTAAGTATCATTTCTCTGTCAATTCTTGCTTGAATCATCAGGGAATAAATTTACAAAATAAATATATAGATGCTAAAAAATAACATCATTAATTATAAATAATAAAATATTTCATTTATTTACCGCAAACTTACCTCTATAGAAAATAAGATCAAATATTTTGATTTAGTCCCCAACCTTTTTCTTTCCACAGTTTAACCCTGAATTTCATTCTTCTTGATCTATAATAGCAAATTTAACTTATTTAATATTCACATTTATCAAAACAGTCCTTAACTCTAACTTTGGAAAATTTATGATTTTGCCTCTAAACTTTTTCATATTTACACTTTTGCCCCAAGGCGCAGAAATGAAACTTCATCCCTAATTCTTATGTTTTATGACATGCTGATCATTTATTTACCTACAGTAAAATCAAATTCCCACTCTAACATATGTTGTTTTACTTGTTTTCGCTTAAAATCGCTTAGCTCAAGTCGTTTAACATAATTTCAAGCTTTATATTCAACCATAAAACATCAAAATAAACACATTTCACCTACGGGTATTTTTCCAAATATGAACGTTAGGTTAAATTATTGCTAGAATAAGCTAAATCAAGTTACCTGGACTTCAAAAACATAAAGAACATTAAAAACGGGGCTTGGAATCACTTACTATGAAGCTTGGAAGCTTGACAAAACCCTAGCTATGGAGAACCCTTGAAATTTCGGCCTAATGAAGAATATGGGCACATTTTGCCATCTTTTTTTCCCTTTCTTAATCTTTTAATTACCAAATGACTAAAATGCCCTTCATTAAAACTTTAGTTATTTTTATCTATGCATGTCCACTTTTGTCCATGAAAACCTAATAGTCTAATTACCATTTAAGGACCTCTACTTCAATTATTCTCTTCAATTTAATCCTTTAGCATCTAAACTCATATTTATCAACTTTTGCAATTAAGCCCTAGTAGGTAAATTAAGCATGCTATCTATAAATTTTTCCATCGATACTCTAACACATGTATCTAATCACTCAGTAAATTATAAAAATTAATCGGAATAAACTTTTCTATCTCAAATTTGTGGTTTCGTAACCACTGTTCCATTTAGGCCCTATTTTGGGATGTTGCATTTCTCCCCCTTTATGGATTTTCGTCTTAAAAATCTTACCTATGAAAAGATTTGGATACTGTTTTCGTATAACCTCTTCAGGTTCCCATGTAGCCTCGTCTACCCCATGCCTATTCCATAATACTTTCATAAGTGCAATTCTTTTGTTCCTTAGTTGCTTGACCTCTTGAGCTAAACTCTTTACCGGTTCTTCACCACAAGTCATACCTTGCTTGTGACAGCCCTAAAGTGACCCTAGTCGGAAAGCGGTTTCGGGACCGCTAAACCGAGTCACCGAATTATTTGAATATGATATTTATTGTCTAAAATATGTGATTATGAATGTGTGAAAGTTTTAAGTTTTGATTTAGTAAATTGCATGTGAATTTAGTCAATAGGACTTGTGTGACACTTTTGAAATGTGATAGGCTAATCTATAAGGATCTAATAGTGCATGTAATCAAAAGGGAGGACTTGCATGTCAATTTTCCCCCATTTAATTACTAGTGGCCGGCCATGACAAAGGGTGATGGGCAAAACATGTCATAAAACATGTTGTGTCAATGGTTTATGTTAGAAATGATAAAATAATAATGGGAAGGTAAATGATGACAAAAAAAAATGTGTGTGGTTGCCCCCTCCATTGCCGTGACTAGAGAAAGAAGAAAAGAAAACAAAAAAAAAGTGTCCATCCTTTTTCATTTCTTTTGGCTGAAAGTTCTAAGGAAGAAGGAAAGAGCTCTTGCTTCATGATTGGCTTGGAAGAGGCTTAGGAAGAGGTTCGGCCATACTTGTATCTAGGTTAAGGTAGGTTTGATGTTGTGCCATGAGATTCATGCATGTTTTTAGTAGTTAGCTTGAGTTCTAACTAGCCCATGGTTGAAATCTTTACTATGTCATGGAGATGATATTCGGCTAAGGTGGATTTGTGTTGATGTCATTTCCATGCTAAAAGTGAAGCTTTTTAATGATGCATGTGATGGTGGATTGATGACTCTTGAATCTTCTTTTTAGCATTTTTGAGTGAGACATTAAGTTCAATTGCAAGAGTTGACGGATAGGGGTTTCGCTCGACCAAGTTTCTCACCTTGGGGTGCACTAGTATTGTTTGTGAAAAAGAAGGACGGAACCATGAGGTTGTGCATCGACTATCGTCAGCTGAATAAGGTGACAATAAAGAATAAATATTCGATGCCACGTATTGACGATTTGTTTGATCAACTAAAGGGAGCCTCGGTGTTTTCAAAGATAGATTTAAGATCAGGTTATTACCAGTTGCGAATTCGAGATTCGGATATACCCAAAACTGCTTTCAGAACGAGATACGGTCACTAAGAGTTCTTAGTGATGCCTTTTCGGCTCACTAATGCCCCTGCGGTATTTATGGATTTGATGAATCGGATCTTTAGACAGTATTTGGACTGGTTCGAAGTTGTGTTTATTGATGACATTTTGGTCTATTCAAGAGATGACACCGAACATGCTGAGCACCTGAGATTAGTGTTGCGAATTTTACGGGATAAGAAGTTATATGCTAAGTTCAGTAAGTGTGAGTTCTAGTTAAGAGAGGTTAGCTTCTTGGGTCATGTGGTATCCGCATCGGGTATTCGAGTTGATCCGACCAAAATTTCAGCCATACTTAACTGGAAGCCTCCGAGAAATATTACTGAGGTTCGGAGCTTTTTGGGACTTGCCGGTTACTACCGACAGTTTGTAAAAGGTTTCTCGATGATAGCCACACCGATGACGAAACTACTTCAGAAAGATGTTAAGTTCGAATGGACGGAAAAATGTCAGAAAAGTTTTGATCAACTGAAAACTTATTTGACCGAAGCTCCAATTCTAGTGCAGCCCGAATCAGGCAAGGAGTTCGTCATTTATAGTGATGCATCCCTACTTGGGTTGGGTTGCGTATTGATGCAAGAAGGTCGAGTTGTGGCCTATGCGTCGAGACAATTAAAGCCACATGAGAAAAATTATCCGACCCATGATCTTGAACTAGCTGCCATTGTGTTCGCCTTGAAAATATGGTGACATTACTTATTTGGTGAGAGGTGCCGTGTATACTCGGATCACAAAAGTCTCAAATATTTGATGACTCAAAGAGACTTGAATCTGAGACAAAGGCGTTGGCTTGAGTTGTTGAAAGATTATGAGCTTGTCATTGATTATCACCCAGGAAAGGCTAATATGGTTGCGGACGCCTTAAGCCGAAAATCACTGTTTGCTTTACGAGCGATGAATGTACACTTGTCTGTTCTACCCGACAATGTGTTAGTAGCTGAATTAAAGGCCAAACCATTATTGATTCATCAAATTCGTGAAGCTCAGAAAGTCGATGATGAATTGGTTGCAAAACGGACTGAATGTGTTCCGAATATGGAATCAGAGTTTCAAATCGATGATGACAATTGTTTGAGGTTCAAAGGTCGTTTGTGTGTTCCAAGAAATTCAGAACTCATTTTGATGATTCTGAACGAAGCTCATTGTAGCCGAATGTCAATTCACCTGGGGAGTACGAAAATGTACAACGATCTGAGACGCCAGTTTTGGTGGCATGGTATGAAACGAGACATTTCCGATTTTGTTTCGAAGTGCTTAGTATGTCAGCAAGTGAAGGCAGAACATCAAGTACCTACAGGTTTACTTCAGCCAATCATGATACCTGAATGGAAATAGGATCGAGTCACGATGCATTTTGTATCTGGGTTGCCATTGTTGACAAGTAAGAAAGATGCGATTTGGGTTGTTGTTGATAGACTGACTAAGTCGGCTCATTTTATCCCCGTACGTACAGATTTTTCATTGGATAAACTAGCTGAATTGTATGTTTCTCAGATTGTGAGATTACACGGGGTCCCGATTTCTATTGTGTCGGATACAGATCCGAGATTCACCTCGCGATTTTGGAAGAAATTGCAAGAAGCTTTGGGTACCAAGCTGCATTTTAGCACCGCTTTTCATCCACAAACTGATGGTCAATCCGAGCGGATAATTCAGATACTTGAGGATATGTTGAGATGTTGCATCCTCGAGTTTAGTGGTTCATGGGAGCGGTATTTACCTTTGATTGAATTCGCTTACAACAATAGTTTTCAATCAAGTATTAAGATGGCACCTTACGAGGCTTGGTACGGGCATAAATGCCGTACACCATTGTTTTGGACCGAGCTCGGTGAAAGTAAAATTTTCGGAGTTGATTTGATTAAAGATGCTGAACGGAAAGTAAAAGTAATCCGTGAAAGTCTGAAGGCAGCCACAGATTGCCAGAAGTCGTACGCGGATTTGAAACGAAAAGACGTTGAGTATCAGGTAGGAGACAAAGTGTTTCTTAAGGTTTCACCTTGGAAAAAGATACTCTGATTTGGCTGTAAGGGCAAATTGAGTCCGAGATTCATTGGGCCGTATGAAATCTCCGGACGAGTTGGTCTAGTTGCGTATAGATTGATTTTGCCCCCTAAACTTGAAAGGATTCACGACGTCTTTCATGTTTCGATGCTTCGACGTTATAGATCTGATCCGTCACACGTAATTAATCTATCAGAGGTTGAAATTCAATCCGACATGAGTTATGAAGAAGAGCCGATTCGTATCCTAGCTTGTGAAGTGAAAGAGTTACGAAACAAAAAGGTTCCTTTAGTAAAAGTGTTATGGCTCAAACACGGGATAGAAGAAGCTACTTGGGAACCCGAGAACTCTATGAAAGAGCGATACCCAAACCTATTTACCGGTAAGATTTTCGGGGATGAAAATTTCTTAAGTGGGGGAGAGTTGTGACAGCCCTAAAGTGACCCTAGTCGGAAAGCGGTTTCGGGACCGCTAAACCGAGTCACCGAATTATTTGAATATGATATTTATTGTCTAAAATATGTGATTATGAATGTGTGAAAGTTTTAAGTTTCGATTTAGTAAATTGCATGTGAATTTAGTCAATAGGACTTGTGTGACACTTTTGAAATGTGATAGGCTAATCTATAAGGATCTAATAGTGCATGTAATCAAAAGGGAGGACTTGCATGTCAAATTTCCCCCATTTAATTACTAGTGGCCGGCCATGACAAAGGGTGATGGGCAAAACATGTCATAAAACATGTTGTGTCAATGGTTTATGTTAGAAATGATAAAATAATAATGGGAAGGTAAATGATGACAAAAAAAAATGTGTGTGGTTGCCCCCCCATTGCCGTGACTAGAGAAAGAAGAAAAGAAAACAAAAAAAAAGTGTCCATCCTTTTTCATTTCTTTTGGCCGAAAGTTCTAAGGAAGAAGGAAGGAGCTCTTGCTTCATGATCGGCTTGGAAGAGGCTTAGGAAGAGGTTCGGCCATACTTGTATCTTGGTTAAGGTAGGTTTGATGTTGTGCCATGAGATTCATGCATGTTTTTAGTAGTTAGCTTGAGTTCTAACTAGCCCATGGTTGAAATCTTTACTATGTCATGGAGATGATATTCGGCTAAGGTGGATTTGTGTTGATGTCATTTCCATGCTAAAAGTGAAGCTTTGTAATGATGCATGTGATGGTGGATTGATGACTCTTGAATCTTCTTTTTAGCATTTTTGAGTGAGACATTAAGTTCTTTGTTTAACCATGACCAAAATTGAAATGGTATGGTGTTGTGATGCATTCGGCCATGGTAGGAAGTAGAAGAGAAATGTGGTTGTTGTTCACGTTATTTAGATGAGAAATGGTAGTAAGGTGAGGTGCAAATGTTAGTGTTTGATTTACTAGTGTGTATATGTGTATTAGCCGAGTTTTGAATTTGAAACAAAATGGTATGTAGTCAATACAAGTAACCATATTTGTAGGAAGTATTAAGCATATACTCGGCCTCAACCTAGACATGTATATTCGGCCACATGAGGTAGGTTGTTGTTGCATGTGTTCGATTAGAGGCAAGCATATTGATGCCTTTATCTTGGCTTAGATAATTGGCTAAAAGAGAGTGGGGGCTAAAATGTTGAGTTTGATTCATGATTTCCATATATATATGTGACTTTAATGCCTAATGTATATATGGGCTAAGTACCTTGAGGTTCTCTTTTGATGTTCAAATGAATTGTGTTAAATTGCTTAATGTGATTAAAAATGCGCATGACCATTGTGTATTTGAGCTAAAAGGTGGCCATATGACCTATCAAGCTCCTTGTCATATTCGACCATAAGCTAGCATAATGAGACTTTAATAAGTTAAATTTGTTTGAATTAGCTCAAGAGCTTAGAGGACCACAGTTGGATAAGGGGAAGGAAAAAGTTATCGAATAGCCGCCGAAAACGTTCGACCACATCCGAGGTAAGTTTTCGAGTAATGGAACTTAGATTATGATTTGATTAGATCATGTTTTAAGCAAACCAAAATCATGCTCTTTGTATGTGGCTATTGAGCTGAAAATGATTATGCTCGATAAGTGACTTGTGATTGAATCCTAGTTATGAAAATGAAATATAGATGTGTCATGATTTATTGATATGTGTATGGATATTCGGATGATAACCGGGCTAAGTCCAGAAGGCATTTGTGCGAGCTACTAAATCTGGGCTAAGTCCCGGAGGCATTTGTGCGAGTTACCAAATCCGGGCTAAGTCCCGAAGGCATTTGTGCGAGTTACCAAATCCGGGCTAAGTCCCGAAGGCATTGGTGCGAGTTACTATAACCGGGCTATGCCCCGAAGGCATTCGAGCGAGTAGCTATATCCGGTTAAACTCCGAAGGTACGTGATTTGGGAATGAGCGATCTTGCTATAATAATTTCAATTAATACGCTCGTAAAATCTCAACAATGAGGTATGTTTCGTATGTGCATTGGAATAGTTGATTTCTTTCGAATATTATTCGCTCAGTCGAGTAATGAACTTCCGGCCTTTGACTAAGATGATCCTTTATGTATGAATATAGGGGTTGGAATGTGAAGTAGGAATGATTTGAGAATGTGTATATATGGAATTATCCGTTTAGTTATATGAATGCCATACTTCAATTGTGCTTAATTTCATTGCTCAAAACTTACTAAGCATTAAATGCTTACTCCGTTCTATGAATTTCTGTTTTATAGATTTTGGTTCGTCAGCTATCGGACTCGGGATTATTGAAGTCGAAGTCTCCCACACTATCAAAGCCCCTTTTGGTACACTTTTGGTTGAACTTTGAAATGGCATGTATGGGACTACCCCTTTTTGTTGTTGGTCATGGACCCTTTGGTTTTGTATAAATTCGGATAGCCATGCGAAAATGGCTTATATACACTTTGAGCTTAATATTATAATCGTCTTGTATGATGTTCATTAAAAGGTATGGAAATGTTTGGGAACGATTAGCCATTGGAATGGTTAGTCATGATCATATTTTGTGCTATATATGCTAAAGGGCTAGTTGAATCATGGAAACTATGTAATAGGTAAAGTTTACCCTAAAGGCTGATGCTGGCAGCAGCAGTGATGTGGATGTGAAAAATCACTAAAAATAGTAGAAATAAAATTAAATAATGAATAAATTATGTAATCGAACCTTGATGAATTTATTTTCATAGGAAAGTAACAGAACGGTCATATGAACAGTATATTATGAGATGTTAAAGTTTTCGTGAAACAGGGCCAGAACAGTTTCTGGATTCCCTGTTCCGACTTTGGAAATTCATTATAAATTAACCAGAGATAATTAGAAGTCATGTCTTATATGTATAGATTAATTTTTAAGTCTAGTTTCATTAGAAATAAACGACATCAGTATTGAAGCCCTGTACAGGGAGATATCCAAGTCGTAATGCGCAAAGGTCAGTGTAGTCGAACCCTGAAACGGGGGGGACTTTAACTAATAAACTGTACTAATTGGCTAGACCAAAAATTCTAGAAAAAAATTTGTAGATGAACATATGAGTCTAGATTCAGGAAAAATTTACAAAACTGGTTTTCTAGTTTTGAAACTCAAGATATGATTTTTAAGGCGAAAGTGATGCAGTAACCAGCTTGTCTGGAAAATTTTCAAATGGACTGTGAAAATAAATGTATTATGTCTGTTAGCACCTCGTGTTCGACTCCAGCAACGGTCTCGGGTACGGGGTGTTACATTGCTGAATCTCAACCTCTGTTTGTGAAATCATATGTGAAGGATCAGAACGGTAACGACGTAACATGGACACATAGAACACATCATGAATCTTCTCTAACTTTGGTGGCAAAGCTAACCGATATGCTAATGGTCCAACTCTTTCAGTCACCTCAAACGGTCCGATGAAATGTGGACTTAGTTTGCCTTTCTTGCCAAATCTAAAGACTTTCTTCCACGAGGATACTTTCAAGAACACTTTGTCACCAACTTGATAATCTTTTTTCTTTTCAAGTCTGCATAAGACTTCTGTCTATCTGAAGCTCTTTTAAGTAATCTCTGATAACTTTCACTTTCTCTTCAGTTTCTTTAACTAAATCAACCCCATAAATCTGATTTTCTTTAAGCTCTATCCAATACAAAGTTGTGTGATAAACCGTAATTTATAAATATTTTTACCCTATGTTTAACACATTTTATGGATGATTTCCTATTACAATTGGTGAATTCGATGCTCCTAATGCTTTAATTTCATGTTTTATACTTAGAAG